>NW_019942567.1:940808-949424 GCF_002910315.2 Salvelinus sp. IW2-2015 | reverse complement strand
ACAGAGGTATGCCACCATATCTCAGTGTTATTCTCAGAGATGAAAGAGGTATGCCACTATGTATCAGTGTTATTCTCAGAGATGAAAGAGGTATGCCACCATGTATCAGTGTTATTCTCAGCGATGACAGAGGTATGCCACCATATCTCAGTGTTATTCTCAGAGATGAAATAGGTATGCCACCATGTATCAGTGTTATTCTCAGAGATGACAGAGGTATGCCACCATATCTCAGTGTTATTCTCAGAGATGACAGAGGTATGCCACTGTATCTTGGCTCCATGATGACAGAGGTTCACCATGCAGACAGAGATCAATCTCCCAAAATACTCTCTCCCTCTTTATGGTGGTTTTCTAGCTTGTTTGTTTTTCACATCTACAGTGGGGAAAACATAGTATTTGATACACTGCCGATTTTGCAGGTTTTCCTACTTACAAAGCATGTAGAGGTCTGTAATTTTTTATCATAGGTACACTTCCACTGTACCTACCAACCAAAAGAATTCCGGCTCTCACAGACCTGTTGTTTTTCTTTAAGAAGCCCTCCTGTTCTCACTCATTACCTGTATTAACTGCACCTGTTTGAACTCGTTGCCTGTATAAAAGACACCTGTCCACACACTCAATCAAACAGATCCAACCTCTCCACAATGCCAAGACCAGAGAGCTGTGTAAGGACATCAGGGATTGTAGACCTGCACAAGGCTGGGATGGGCTACAGGACAATAGGCAACAGCTTGGTGAGAAGGCAACAACTGTTGGCGCAATTATTAGAAAATGGAAGAAGTTCAAGATGAGGTCAATCACCCCGGTCTGGGGCTCCATGCAAGATCTCACCTCGTGGGGCATCAATGATCATGAGGAAGGTGAGGGATCAGCCAGAACTACACGGCAGGACCTGGTCAATGACCTGAAGAGAGCTGGGACCACAGTCTCAAGAAAACCATTAGTAACACACTACGCCGTCATGGATTAAAATCCTGCAGCGCACGCAAGGTCCCCTGCTCAAGCCAGCGCATGTCCAGGCCCGTCTGAAGTTTGCCAATGACCATCTGGATGATCCAGAGGAGGAATGGGAGAAGGTCATGTGGTCTGATGAGACAAAAATAGAGCTTTTTGGTCTAAACTCCATTCGCCGTGTTTGGAGGAAGAAGAAGGATGAGTACAACCCCAAGAACACCATCCCAACCGTGAAGCATGGAGGTGGAAACATAATTCTTTGGGATGCTTTTCTGCAAAGGGGACAGGACGACTGCACCGTATTGAGGCAGGATGGATGGGGCCATGTATCGCGAGATCTTGGCCAACAACCTCCTTTCCTCAGTAAGAGCATTGAAGATGGGTCGTGGCTGGTTTTCCAGCATGACAACGACCCGAAACACACAGCCAGGGCAACTAAGGAGTGCTCCGTAAGAAGCATCTCAAGGTCCTGGAGTGGTCTAGCCAGTCTCCAGACCTGAACCCAATAGAAAATCTTTGGAGGGAGCTGAAAGTCCGTATTGCCCAGCGACAGCCCCGAAACCTGAAGGATCTGGAGAAGGTCTGTATGGAGGAGTGGGCCAAAATCCCTGCTGCAGTGTGTGCAAACCTGGTCAAGAACTACAGGAAAACGTATGATCTCTGTAATTGCAAACAAAGGTTTCTGTACCAAATATTAAATTCTGCTTTTCGGACAATATCAAAAACTTAATTACTTAAAAATCATACAATGTGATTTTCTGGAGTTTTTGTTGTCACGATCGTGTGGAGGAGAGACGGGACCAAGGCGGCAGCGGGAATATGAACTACATCTTCTTTATTTAGAACGACGAAGATGAAACACGAAACGCAAACACTTATAACAAACTATACAAAACAACAAACGACCCGTGAAGCTATAAACGTAGTGCACACACACAGGCTATTACGTTCAACATAGACAATTACCACCACACTACAAACCAACACCCCTATACCATATAATTCACCCAAAACACAACACATACCCATGTCACACCCTGACCTAACTAAAATAAAAAGAAAACAAATAATACTAAGGCCAGGGCGTGACAGTACCCCCCAAAAGGTGCGGGACTCCGGCCGCAAAAACCTGACATATAAAGGGAGGGTCCGGGGTGGTCCCTAATATGCGGCGGCTCGGTTGCGGGACGTGGCCCCGACTCCAGCATTGTCAATATCCGCTTCGGTGTCTCTGGTAGATCCTGGCTGACGGCGGATTCAGCCGATCCCGGGCTGGACTGGCGACTCTGGCTGCGCCCATGGGCCTGCGCGGGCGCGACTCTGGCTGCCCATGGCTGGGCGCGGCGACTCTGGCTGGCCATGGCGGCGGGCGGACTCTGCTGCCCATGGCTGGTGGGCGACTCTGGCTGCCCATGGCTGGCGGGCGACTCTGGCTGCCATGGCTGGCGGGCGACTCTGACGCTCATGGCTGGCTGACGGCTCTGGACGCTCATGGCTGGCTGATGGCTCTGGACGCTCATTGGCAGGCTGACCGGCTCTGGACGCTCATGGCTCGCTGGCGGCTCTGGCAGATTCCTGTCTGGTTGGCGGTTCTGGCAGATCCGTTCTGGTTGGCGGCTCTGGCAGATCCTGTCTGGTTGATCGGGCTCTGGCAGATCCTGTCTGGTTGGCGCGCTCTGGCAGATCCTGTCTGGTTGGCGGCTCTTGGCAGATCCTGTCTGGTTGGCGGGCTCTGGCAGATCCTGTCTGACGAATGGCTCTAGCAGCTCCTGACTGACGAGGTGGAATAACCCGCACCGGGCTATGTAGGGCGAACCGGGGACACATGCGTAAGGCTGGTTGCCATGTAAGCCGCCCGAGGAGACGCACTGGAGACCAGACGCGGTTGAGCCGCGCTTCATGGCACCTGGCTCAATGCCCAAATCTAGCCCTACCCAGTGCGGGGAGGTGGAATAACCCGCACCGGGCTATGAACACGTACAGGAGAACACCGTGCGCTCTACTACGTAACACGGTGTCCGCCCGTTTCCGCCGCTCTCACGGTAGCCCTGGGAAGTGGGCGCAGGTCTCCTACCTGCCCTCGGCCCACTACCTCTAAGCCCCCCCCAAGACATTTTTGGGTTGTACTTGCGGGCTTCCAGCCTTCCTCCGTGCTGCCTCCTCATATCGCCTCCTCTCGGCTTTCGCTGCCTCCAGCTCTTCACGAGGGAGGCGATATTCTCCCGGTTTTGCCCAAGGTCCCTTTCCATCCAAAATCTCCTCCCATGTCCATGAATTCCTTTGTTCCTTGCTCCTGTTGCCACTGATCACGCTGCTTGATCCTTGTTTGGTGGGTAATTCTTGTCACGATCGTGTGGAGGAGAGACGGACCAAGGCGCAGCGGGATATGAATATATTCTTCTTTTATTAGAACGACGAAGATGAAACACCGAAACGAACACTTATACAAACTATACAAAACAACAAACGACCGTGAAGCTATAAACGTAGTGCACACACACAGGCTACTTACGTTCAACATAGACAATTACCACACACTACAACCAACACCCCCTATACATATAATCACCCAAAACACACACATACCCCATGTCACACCCTGAAACCTAACTAAAATAATAAGAAAACAAATAATACTAAGGCCAGCGGCGTGACATTTGTTTTAGATTCCATCTCTCACAGTTGAAGTGACCTATGATAAAAATGACAGACCTCTACATGCTTTGTAAGTAGGAAAACCTGCAAAATCGGCAGTGTATCAAATACTTCTTCTCCCCACTGTACCTAAGTTAGATGTAATTCATTAAGGAACACAAAGAAAGACAGAGAGAGGAGACAGCAGAGAGGAGACAGAGAGGAGGACAGAGAGAGGAGACAGAGAGAGGAGATAGTGAGGATGACAGAGAGAGGACAGAGAGAGGACAGAGAGAGGAGACAGATAGAGGACAGAGAGAGGAGACAGAGAGAGGACCGAGAGAGGAGATAGTGAGAGGACAGAGAAAGAGCGAGACAGAGAGAGGACAGAGAGAGGACAGAGATAGGACAGAGAGAGACAGAGAGAGGACAGAGAGAGGAGACAGAGAGAAGGGACAAGAGAGAGGACAGAGAGAGGAGACAGAGAGAGGAGACACAGAGAGAGGAGCACAGAGAGGAAAAGGAGACAGCAGAGCAGGGACAGAGAGAGGAGACAGAAGAGGAGATAGTGAGAGGGACAGAGAGAAGAGACAGAGAGAGGACAGAGACAGGAGACAGAGAGAGGAGACAGAGAGAGGAGACAGTGGGAGGACAGAGAAAGGAGACAGAGAGTCATGCCCTGACCTGACTATTCTTTGTTTTCTTTATATATTTTGGTTAGGTCAGGGTGTGACGAGGGTGGTTTGTGTGTTTTTGTCTCGTCTAGGGTGTTTGTACTGTCTAGGTTTTTTTTGTAGATTTATGGGGTTGTGTTCATTCTAGGTGTTTATGTAAGTCTATGGTTGCCTAGATTGGTTCTCAATTAGAGGCAGGTGTTTATCGTTGTCTCTGATTGGGAACCATATTTAGGCAGCCATGTTCTTTGGGTATTTTGTGGGTGATTGTTTCCTGTGTCAGTGTTTGTGCCACATGGGACTGTTTCGGTTTGTTCACGTTTATTGTTTTTGTATTTGTGTTCATGTTCAGTTTTCCCTATTAAAACATGGACACCTACCACGCTGCGTATTGGTCCGATCCTTGCTACACCTCTTCAGAGGAAGAAGTGGACGACAGCCGTTACACAGAGAGAGGACAGAGAGAGGAGACAGTGGGAGGACAGAGAGAGGAGACAGAGAGAGGAGACAGAGAGAGAGTCAGAAACTGCAAGAGAGCAGAGAGTGAGAGCATGTCTGCTGTATGTTAGTGAACCAGTGTCGTACCATACGGTTAGTGTACTGTACAGGGTTCCTCCCAGTTAGCCAACAGTGTGGGATGGGAAAAGGCTCTGTCAGTCTCATTACCCTAGCCCCTCCTCTACCTGCCCATCCCTGCTCTCCTTCCCTCCCCTGCTGGTTTGTCTCCACTCCCTCCACCTTGAAGGTCAGCGGCTGGAGAACAGATCCCGTTCTGCTGAGTCCGTCAAACGCAAAACCAGAGACCCGCCTGCCCACTGACGTCCATAAAACAAACACAGAATGACAGGTGTCGCCGCGTTTTCGCCTCCCTTTTCACCCCCATCTCTTTCTTTTCACTGCACTTCCTCTTGTTTGATGTTGATTTATAGTTTATTGTTCCTCATCGCGTTTCAAGGTCGCTCTTAACGCGGCCAAACTAGGCCCTTGAGGAATGTCTTTGAGTACACCTGCCAGTGGAACTTGGAGCTATCCTCCGTGCAGCTGGCACRGCTACCCGCCATGGAACTCCTGCCTGGGAGAGGCTAAATCCAGCCTGGGGTCCTACTGAGGCCCCTATGGTTCACATACAGAAAGCTCCAGCTCAATTACAATGCCGGCAGAGTATCTCGGAACCCAGAATCAAATCTGCCATGTTAAGGCTGTCAGTCACGAGAGACATGACATAAGGGATCAGCAGTTGAATTAGTCCCTGATTAGAAGGGAATAATGAAATAAAGCAGTGGAACTGGCTTCGAGATTTGAATTTGAGGGCTTTGGAGATTAGACACAGACGATTTACTGGTCCTTGCCATTTTGCCACTTGCCATTGGATTTTCCTGCACTRGTATTTCTGGTGGGCAGTAACTACTAGACTAGTACACAACTCAACTACTATTATTTTTGCCCTGATCACTGTTTGATTCGACTGTGCTGTAGATTGAGGGAGATGGTTGGAAAGAAACAGATATTTACTGCGGCATCGTCTTTCCCTGAACTGTAGTCAATGCAAAAAGGATCCATCATGGACTCCCGAGGGGCTCCCAGACAGCTAAATACAAATTAGCAGGACACCAGCAGACATTATAGATTCCTTAGCTACCGGATGGTTGGGTGGACGGGTGGATGGGCTGGGGGGACGGGTGGATGGTTGGGTGGACGGGTGGATGGGCTGGGGGGAGGAACTCATCCTTTTTTGCTTGCAGTTTGCTTCAATATCGGAGCATTTTATTTGAAAAGGATCCTGAATGTTCTCGTTCTTTGTACAAATGGTAGTGGTTAAAACATTAAGATCTGTGCTAGGCATTAAAAATATGGGTGTGTTTGTGCGTGTGTAGGTGTCTGTCCCTGACATGCATACTGATGAACAGTTCAGGCGTGCATCGTGCAGTGAGCTGTCATCAAGACTTTGATAGAGTGTGTGAATGTGTGTAAGCTCATGCATGCTCATGAGTGGACGCTTTGAATGCTTGATCCAAAGTAAAACTGTACATTTCTGTGMAAAATGGATAATGATGTGTGTTCAATCGTGCTTATGCATGTGCACATGTTCCAACCTCTTTGTTCTGTTTGCTGTGTGTCAGGCAGGTACCCCCCCCCGTCTCTTTTTTGTTACTCTCTAGAAAGGGATGTTACCCTCTCCTCCTCCCACTTTTGAGATGATTGTATTAGTATGCTGCTCTACTTCAAAGTCCTGCTTGAGATTTTCAGGTCACTCCTTCCCTACAGACGACTCAACCTCTAGCTTTCCCTCCACATCCTTAACAAGAGGATGAGGGGCTAACCCAAAGCAGAGGGTTTATTTGGGAGAGTCTGATGGAGCACTAAGGCAGGCTCTCTCCATCTCTGGAGGTAGATGTGTTGTAGAAGGACCAGTACGAATGGCTCAGGGGAAGCCCAGATGTCAATCGAGGCCAATTTTATGCTAAAGTACACCTTAACATGAAAGCACACTACCGTAAATAATAGATTTTCAGGGGCCGCAGGGTATATTGTTTTGCAGTCAAATGTTACATATTTGTTTTCATCTTTCAGTCATCCCATGTTTTTATGAAGGTTCCTAACAGGGCCAATATGAGCTGTCTGACTGAACTAGGAGAAGTAGTTGAGATACATGGACAGAGAGAGATTGCGGAAGAAGAGGCTGGACAGGGAGAGGACAAGATTTAGCGCACCCAGGCACTCATTCTATGTCTGTGTAGAGAGAAAGCCTGCGTTATGCGTTAAACACAGAGCAGAGTCTCCTAGGGAGCGGGAGAGAGCAGTTTGTGTCCAAATGCTCTCTCGGGTAAACTCCATGTCCTATGTCTGTTGTCACCTATAGGTACAAGCAAGATTAGTGTTGACGCCCTGTATTCACCAGTAAACATAATGTTCTAAACCGCTGCAGGCGATATAGCGCTGTTGCCGGAATCAACTCAGCAGGCTTCTTCCATGAAGCTGCGCAGCCTTAACTAAGCTCATCAGCGTACCCTGTATCCTGATGTGCCAACAACTCCTCGTTTCTCAACCCGTGTGGAGCAGTGAGATTAGAGTCAGTCGAGTTCGCGTAATACAATGTGTGCCGGTTCTACGCAACGTGTCTCCAGTACGGCCTCCACAGCCGGTATGTTGTTCCTGCTCCTCGCACTCTCCCTCATGTGTGCCTTCCCAGCCAGGTACGTCCTCTGTACCTGCTCCTCGCACTCTCCTTGGAGTGCATGTCACAGCCGGTGCCACCTGAGGTGCGGCCCCACGCATCAGGCCTCCAGTGTGCCTCCACAGTCCAGTATGTCCTGTGCCTCCTCCCCGCACTCGCCCTGAGGTGCATGTCAGCAGCCCGGTGCCACCTGTACCGGCCCTTTGCATCAGGCCTCCAGTGCGCCTCCACAGTCCAGTACGTCCTGTGCCTCCTCCCCGCACTCGCCCTGAGGTGCGTGTCACCAACCCGGTGCCACCTGTACCGGTCCCACGCATCAGGCCCTCCAGTGCGCCTCCCCAATCCAGTACGTCCTGTGCCTGCTCGGCTCGCGCTTGTCCTGAGGTATCGTGTCACCAGCCCGGTACGACACCAGTGCCCGGCCCAACGCACCAAGCTTCCGGCGACAGTTCGTGCGGTCCAGGACCTCCAGCGACAGTCTGCAGTTCCAGAAGCCTCCAGCGACGGGCGGCAGTCAGAGCCTCCTGCGAGGGTTCCCAGTCCGGGAGCCTCCGGCGGAGATCTACGGTCGGAGTCTCCGCCGCGTCGAACCATGGTCCGGAGTCCCCGGCGACGAACCACGATCCGAAGTCCGCGCGACGATCTACGACGGTCTGGAGTCCCTGCGACGACCCACCCGTCCGTTCCTCCGGCAACAATCCACGTCCAGAGCCCCCGGCGACGATACACACGGTCCGGAGCATCCGGCCGAGATCCCCGCACCAGAGCCGCCGAAAAATTGACGATGACGTATTCGTGAGCGGGAGTGGATACTTTCACCCTTTGTGCTTTGTGGGATCTTGTTTTGTGTAGTGCCTGTGAGCACTGCATTTTTCTTTCCGTTTGTTCGTTTATTGTTTTGTTTTGCTTGTTGAGTTTCACAATGGTAATAAAAGATGTGGACCAGAATCACGCTGCGCTTTGGTCCAGTTATTATGACGAGCGTGACATCTACAGTGCTTACTGCCACTAAATGTGCTCTGGTTCAAATAACTTTTTTCTGAGGGCTCTTTGATGTTTTTGTATGTTGGGAGCAGAGGACTTTACTGTACATTCCACCCACACTTTTGCAAGTTTAATCCCTCCAGTCTTTTCTAGACCCAAGCTCCCTACCTTTTTGCATGTTGTTGGACA
>NW_019942567.1:927657-935866 GCF_002910315.2 Salvelinus sp. IW2-2015 | reverse complement strand
TGTTGTACATTCCAGCTACGAATTTTGCAGGACAAGCCAGGGGTTATACATTTGCTTGTTCTTGAACTGAGCCTCCGTCATAATTGCACCTGATCCGATCACTTCGCCGGCGGATGCACTGTCCCTCCAATGGCTCCCCGTCCTCCTCTTCCGCCGAGTCTGACTTGCTAGTAGGCCTACTAGCTAGTGGAGATGCTGAACTGGCAGAATTAGCAGCGCTRCTAGCTATGGCTTTGCCATCGGGAGCATTTGCCAATTACTCCTCTCCTCCGGCTTTGACAGTTCTTTGGCTCATTTCGGGTTCGATTCACCATTTTTCTCTGGATGGTGTGSCAGGATAGGATTACTTCACAGAAGGATCCCCGCGCTTTAAGTCATGTTTTTCCTGGGTGGCGGGAAAAATAACGAGGAGGCAACTTGATTTAAYTCTGGTCACTTTTATTAGAATGTTTACAGTGCAAAAAAAGTCAAAAAGTCACGTCTGAGAGGTGTCTCTAACAAATCTAACCAATCAGAGAATCAAAGTTGATAACATCATGGGCTCTGGCCCAACTCATAGGTTTCGGGGACCAATCAGAATGGTCAGATTGTGTGCGCATTGTGGAAGAAACATCAGTTTGGCCGAAGCCATGTGGATGGGTATCCAGGCAAACAATCCAACCCATTGTAACTATATTGTTCGGGGACATTGCAAGTATATTCTCAGTATACAATAAATCCCAAGCTCTTTTGTGCTTGTGCTATAAAGGACTTCCTTCGTTGTCTCTCTCTTACACACATTTCTGTCACACCCACACACATTCCTACACACTAACATGTACTCAAAATGTCTTATGTTATTGTCAAGGCATAAAAGGCTGAAATTTGTTAAGAATATCGTTTGATGCTTCATTTCCTCTTACAAAAGGAATAAGCTACTCGCAAACATTGTKACAACTAACCCCATAATATGTGACATCCAACCCTGCGATGGGGCTTGCTGTCACAAGTGGACAGAGTGTGTTTGATGGCTTATAACTCCTGGTTGGAATAAGATATGAGGATTAAAAGGGTTCCCCTTTCAACCTACCTTGGTCTTTCTCCTAATATTGAAAAGAGTCTTGCAAGATATACTGGTGCTGAGAAATACACACCAGAGTGAAAAGTGTGACAACCAACCCCGGTCTCCCGTACTAGGGCTGAAGGGTAGGTTGTGTGGGAACAGAGATTCCCCCCCCCCTCTGACAGGTCTTGAGCTCCATGAATCAATGCTGCTAGCCAAAAGTCAGGCAGAGAGTGGCCGTCTTGGCTGGTTGGCTGGAGTCAGCACTCTTTCTCTCGCTTTATCGCTTTCTTTCTCACTCTCTCTCTATTTCACTCTCCCTCTCTCTTTCACTCTCTCTCTCTCGCTCTCTCTCTCAAACACACACACTCTCTCCCTCTTTCTTGCTCTTTTTCTCTTTCCCATTTCTTTGTCTACTGCAATAGATGATACAATCATTAAACAGATCATTACTTCTTTACGGTTCTCATATAAGACCTAGAAGTTCGACGTATATACATTTTAATCAGACAAATAATATGATATGTTGCTATTCAGAGTGAAACAGAAACATAAAGAGTATGAGGGGTTTTTAAAAGTTTGAGGACATACAGGGTCTATACTGTAGCTGGTACCGCTAGTCTGAGTGTTGTTCTTAGTCTCCCTCTGTTGGTGCTTTAACACCAATGCAGGCCAGCAGCACCACTGAAATAAATGTGTCCACTCTTTTCCTGGCAACAAGGTGTAGGTATTTTTTAAACATAACAATATACACAAGGCAAAAATATGTCTMGCATTTTCAATGTAAAAATTGAAATTCTCTCTTTTTCTATGCATGTTGCTGAGATACAGTGCAGGGGGGCTGGGTGGGTGGGGCTGGGGTGTGCCCATTCCACAACCCATGTGGAATTCCGGGTCTTTGGCAGCGTTTGGAACTGCCAAGTTCATCTCAGCCTATGCTGTCCCTTGACTTTTTGGCCCTGACGGATCCATGGATCACCCTGCTACTCCAGMTGCTCTCTCTTCATCTGACTATGTTTTTTTCTCATGGTCTAAGAGCATCTGGTCGTCACGGTGGTGGCACAGGGCTACTCATTTCTCCTATATTTTCTCCCTCACTCACCTGTCCATCTCCTCATTTGAATTCCATGCTGTCACTGTCACTTGTCCACCCAAGCTTAACAATGTTGTCATCTATCGCCCACCAGCTGCCCTTGGAGAGTTCCTCAATGAGCTTGACAACTTGATAAGCTCATTTCCTGTACGATGGCTCACCGCTCTTCGTACTTGGCGACTTCAACCTCCCGACATCTGCTTTCAATTAATTTCTTTCCAACTCTCTCTTTCCCTTCCTTGCCTCGTTTGACCTCACCCTTTCCCATCCTTGCCTCTTTTGACCTCACCCTTTCCCAATCCCCTCCAATTCACAAGGCAGGCAATATGCTTGACCTTTAGTAGAGGTTGTTGGCCTACTAATCTCACTGCAACTCCCTCCAGGTCTCTGATTACTACTTTGTTTCCTTTTCTGTCTCCCTCTCCTCCAACGCTAGCCAATCAGCCCCTACCCAGATGGTCATGCACCATCTCAATCTTCGTTCTCTCTCTCCCACTACTCTCTCYTCTTCTATCCTATCATCTCTCCCTTCTGCTAAATCCTTCKCCCTCTTGTCTTCTGATTCCGCCTCTTCAACCCTACTCTCCTCCCTTTCYGCATCCTATGACACACACTGCCCTCCCCTCCTGATCCGTGTCTGAGTGACTCATTGCGAGCTTACAAAACAGGGCTGAGGCCAGCTGAGCGAAAATGGAAAAGAAAACTTCAAGAGGACCTATCATCCTTTCACTCCCTCCTCTCTACCTTTTCTTCCTTTGTACTCGCAGCTAACACCCCTTTATATCACTCTAAATGTCAAGTTTCCCTATGAAACTCTTTTCCACCTTCTGCTCCCTCCGTAATACTCCACCCCCTCCCTCCTCACTCGCTGCGGACGACTTTGTCAACCACTTTGAAAAGAAGGTTGACAACATTCACGACATTCACTCTCCTCATTCACTCAGCCTATTGAGTCTGCTGGTCCTGCTCACACAGAACTACCCTACGCCTTGACCTCTTTCTCCCCTCTCTCTCCGGATGAAATCCTGCGACTAGTGAGGTCTGTCCGCCCGACAACCTGCCTTCTCTCTTCTCTGTTCTCATCCTCCTAGATCTATCTGCTGCTTTTGACTGCGTGAACCATCAGATCCTCCTCTCAACTATCTCAGGGCTGTGTGTCTCAGGCTCTGCAAACTCTTGGATTGCATCCTACCTGGCAGGCTGCTCCTACTAGGTGATGTGCAGAGGATCTGTGTTTGCACCACATACTCTCACTACTGGTGTCCCCCAGGCCCTCCCCTCTTCTCTCTATACACCAAGTCAATTATCTCTGTCATATCTTCACATGGTCTCTCCTATCATTGCTATGCAGACGACACACAACTAATCTTCTCCTTTCCCCCTTCTGATGACCAGGTGGCGAATCGCATCTCTGCATGTCTGGCAGACATATCAGTGTGGATGACGGATCACCACCTCAAGCTGAACCTCGGCAAGACGGAGCTGCTCTTCCTCCCGGGGAAGGCCTGCCTGCTCAAAGACCTCTCCATCCCGGTTACCAAATCCACAGTGTCGCCCTCCCAGAGTGCAAAGAACCTTGGCGTGACTCTCGACAACACCCTGTCGATCTCTGCAAACATCAAAGCAGCGACTAGCTCCTGCAGATTCATGCTCTACAACATCCATAAAGTACAGCCCTACCTCACACAGGAAGTGGCGCAGGTCCTAATCCAGGCACTTGTCATCTCCCATCTGGACTACTGCAACTCGCAGCCCCCGCTCAGCTCAGTCCAAGCTCTTCTCTGTCCTGGCACCCCAATGGTGGAACCAGCTTCCCCCTGAAGCTAAGACAGTCCCTGGCCCATCTTCTGAAAAACATCTGAAACCCTACCTCTTCAAACAGTATCTTAATAAATCCCCTCTCAGTTTACCCCCCCAAAAAAAAAGATACACGAGCAAAAAACAACCTTGCACTTGACTCCCCCCACCCCCCCCTCTAGCTCTGACTTTGCTGATAGCTACTTTATTGAGGAAAAGTGTATTTACTATGCCTGTGATACATGGTTTCCCACTTAGCTACTGTATTTAAGATGAATGCACTTAACTGTAATCCTTCTGGATAGAGTGTCTGTAAATGACTAAAATGTAAAAGTAAACATGTGTGGAGGAGGTGTGAAGGGAGGATGGAGGAGATGAGATGAGAGGATGGAGAGAAGGGAGGAAAGGAGCAAGCGGGAGGGGGGAAACAGCATTGCAGATTGTCTGTCTATTGATAGCGGAGTGGAGAGAAAGCATTGCAGATTGTGTCTGTCTATGATAGCGGAGTGGAGGGCGAACAGCATTTGCAGATTGTCTGTCTATGTACGGAGTGGGAGGAACGAGAATGGCAGATTGTCCTGTCTATGATATGCGGCAAGTGGAGGAACAGCATTGCAGATTGTCTGGTCTATGATATCGATGGAGGAAACGTTCATTCAGATTGTCTGCTCATGATAGCGGAGTGGAGGGAACAGCATTGCAGATTGTTCTGTCTATGATAGCGGATGTGGAGGGCAGTGCAGGATTGTCTTGTCTATGATATCGGGAGGGAGGAACGCAATTGGCAGATTGTCTGTCTTGATAGCGGAGTGGAGGGGAAACAGCATTGCAGATGATGTCTGTCTATGATAGCGGAGGGGAAGGAATAAAGACTGGACATTACAACACAAACCTGGGAGATACTGCAACTACAGCTGGAGATGAAATAGGGTCTTTTACAGACAAAGTTACATATTCATGTGTAAATCCTTGGAAATCGTATAAAACTTGGACGGAGCAGGTATCCAGGAACATTACCATGACACAACAACTACACGATATAAGCAAACAACCAGAGAAGTTCAAAACATTTATAACATAAGTAATCACCTCTGAGAAACTAGCCCACGTCTGGACAGATTGGAAAGGGAGCAGGAAAGAAACTGTGACATCATATGCTGTCGCAATGATATTGGCCAAAGAGACGGCAGTTGTTTGGAAGTACAATACAGAAAGAACAGCAAGAGGGAGGGAGGGAGGAGGGAGGGAGGGAGGGAGGGAGGGAGGGAGGGAGGGAGTAGGAGGAGGGAGGGAGAGAGGTGAGAGGGAGGAAGGGAGGGAGAGAGAGAGAGACAAGAGGGAGGGATTGAATTGAATTGATAGACAGGTAGGGAGGTAGGGAGAAGACGAGGGGAAAGGGAAAGAGCAGGTGTCTCAGTTTTAGGGAGGAGCTGATTGCTCTTTGAGTGGTGGTGGTGATCTGTGTGAACGGTGTGATGAAGGGATAGAAGGAGGGGTGGAAGGAAAATCGCTTACAGTGATTAAACACAGAGTGGGGACTGTGGGTGTGTGGAGGGAGGGAGGGAGAGAGAGARAGGCAGGGAGGCTTTGGAAGCGTTTCAGGGCCTGCCCGCCTTTCGTAATGGATTAGCGGTCGGTTGCCCCTATTTTTAATACGTGTGAAATCTATCATTAATGGACATCTAGAGGACTTCATAGGTATTCAATGAGAAAGACATCATTCCACTGTCACCGCCAATAATGTTGTGCCTGGCTGGCGACTGGCGGAGTGCACTAGGAAATAGTGTTAAACAACTATCATTAGGTGCAGACTGATTTTCAGTCAATGATATTAGATTTATCACGTTGTCACACTAGATATGGATTTGTTGAACTCATAGAGATACGCTCTGCAGTGGATGTGCTTGTTTGGACCTATTGAGTCAAACTTGGAGAAACAGGAATGATTACAATTAGGGAGAGAGGATTATGAAYGCACCCATGGTAAATATCTGCTGTATGAACAAATTACCACCTTATAAAACCCCTGCTAATAAATGTGTTTCAATCTGCCAGCACACACGCATTGACACACACACACATATACACACACATCTCTTCACTACTAGGGCTGGGAATTGCCAGGGACCTCACAATACAATATTATCATGATACTTAGGTGCTGATATGATGTGTACTACGATTCTCACGGTTCTATTATGTGATTCGATACTGTGATTTTATTGTGACTCGATGTTCCAAACATATTGCTCACYATACTGTAAGTCTGCTGCAGARGGACAAGAGAGAGMCATGAGAAAGCGACTTTTGATCAGTCATGGAAATTAAAGAGGTGAAAACAAATTGGCTCCCTATTTTAAAAGAGAACGGAGAACAAGCTGTGAAGGAAAATACTGTAGTTTTGGATAACATAATATATAATATTACAATATTGTCGATACGATATATCTTGCAAAACTAATATCCCGATATGTAACAGTATCGATTTTTTCCCCCATCACTACTCACTACTGTGGCATGGCGGTGTGTATTCCATCTCCCGGGTGAGAAGTTAGTGAGTGAATAATTCAGCTGCGATCCAGGAGGTTAGGTAGAGTATTAGCTTCACCTAGGGGCATGTTACACACTGAGAGGAAACCAGGGCAAGCCAGCCACCAAGACACCTTATGAACAGCGCAGGCAGCACCATGACGAGGTACATCCCAAAAACTTCTGTTTAAACCTCTTACTATTCAGAGAAGGGGAACGGGAAGAGAAAGCAACTCAGAGATGATGTGAAAGACCTAGACTAGAAAATATTACAACTTGCATTTGGAGGTGATGGAGTAAAGTCCTTATTACAGAAAAGACCCAGGTTTCACTGCATGCAGGGAGGCAAAATGCAGAGCTGGGGKTTTTTTACCCTTGGATTGCCCTAATTATACAGCGCATTGATTTTACAATGCATCCATGGATTGACTAGCGATGCCTCGCTCCTCCCCCAAGGAAGTGCTCTGCACACTGGCACTTTCTGATTTCTGGCAATCACTCCCAGAGGTGAACCACTGGTGCCTGCACTCTTCTCCTGTCTTCTACCTCTCCCTGTCCCTCTCTCCTCCATCCCTMTCTCATCCAGCCCCTCTAGTCATCCCTCCTTGTTTACATTCAGGTACCTCCAGTGGGGGTGGGGTAATAATGGAGGACAGAGAAGAGGGAATATAGAGAGGATAAAACAAAGAGAGATGCTGCCTYTCTTTCTTCTTGTTTCTTTTAATAAAAAAGGAGAATAGAGCGGGATGTAAGCGACAAGAAAAGAGATCAATGTCTCAGGGCGGATAGAGGGRTGGAAAGGAGAGCGTGTTTAAAAATCAATTCCACAGTAAATATGACATGAGTCAGCTATGATGCCCTTAGGGGATCTGGGGAAATATGTGCCTGCCTGCTCATCCGTAAATCTAGTATCCACATATGAATTACACATTTTATAACGGAGGGAAAAACAGCAATGCATACACTGAGCGTAAAGGGTTACGTACACACTCTATAACTCCCCAAAGTGAACATTATACATTGGTTTAGGTTTTGCTGAGGGAATGGGAAGAGCATATCCCAGTTACCTCTGATCTTTAGGAGTGTCAGCAGCAGCCCGGAGAGCCAAAGGAAATCACTGCGCCATTCACCGCTTTGAAGATGCCCTCACAGGCTGACCTAAGACCGAGAGGAGAGGAAGGGTTGGGTCGGTCATCAGTCGGTTGGTTCAACAGTGCCCATCCTCCAACCTATCAGTACCATCATCATCATACATTAGATCACATCCCTGCTCCCATAAATATGTAAACACACCATCCCAAAACTTAACATACTGCCACTCCCCGAAATGAGCTTTCGACCACCCTGCATTTTTGCCTTACCCTAAGTTAGGGAGGAGCAGCGTTATTGGAGCTCACTAATGAAGGCCATTGATCACGATAACGTTATCGTTCGTTAACGGCTCCGGTGTTACGCCGTTAATAAGGTGACTGTTATTCTGTGGAGGTTTAATTAGGCTATGGTGTAAAAGTCCTTACGGGGCGGCTTGCCACTCGGTCGTCACCGCCGGAACCACACACACACCTCGCTCATTTCACGGTCCCGTGGGACCAGGATCAAGACACCGCGCTCCGTTCATTCAATTAATAGTTACATTAGAAAGCCACACAGTGTGAACGTATTTACCCCCATCGCCCCCCGTACGCGCCTCTCACTGGCTGCCAATGGGCCCTGATGAGTAGAGTCTACATAAAGACTCACGGAGATAC
>NW_019942567.1:917398-921461 GCF_002910315.2 Salvelinus sp. IW2-2015 | reverse complement strand
TGAGTAGAGTCTACATAAAGACTCACGGAGATACACTACATAACCAAAAGTATGTGGATACCTGCTCGTCAAACATCTCATTCCAAAATCATGGGCAGTAATATGGAGTTGGTACCCCTTTGCTGCTATAACAGCCTCCAGTCTTCTGGAAAGGCTTTCCTCTAGATGATGGAACATTGCTGCGGGGACTTGCTTTCATTCAGCCACAAGAGCATTAGTGAGATGTTGGGTGATTAGGCCTGGCTCGCAGTCAGCTTTTCAATTCATCCCAAAGGTGTTTGATGGGGTTGAGATCTGAGCTCTGTGCAGGCCAGTCAAGTTCTTCCACACCAATCTCAACAAACCAGTTCTGTATCAACCTCACTTTGTGCACAGGGGTACTGTCATGCTGAAACAGRAAAGGGCCTTCCTTAAACTGTTGCCACAAAGATGGAAGCACAGAATCATCTAGAATGTCATTTTATGCTGTAGCATTAAGATTTCCTTTCACTGAAACTTAGGGGCCCGAACCATGAAAAACAGCCCCAGACTATTATTCCTCCTCCACCAAACTKTACAGTTGACACTATGCATTCGGGTAGGTAGTGTTCTCCTGGCATCCGCCAAAGCCAGATTTGTCCGTCGGACTGCCAGATAGTGAAGCGTGATTCATCACTCCAAAGAACGTGTTTCCACTGCTCCAGAGTCCAATGGTGGCGAGCTTTACACCACTCCAGCGGACGCTTGGCATTGCGCATGGTGATCTGTGCATTGCGCATTGTGTGCGGCTGCTTGGCCATGGAAACTAATTTTCATGAAGCTCCCGACAAACAGTTATTGTGCTGAAGTTGCTTCCAGAGGCAGTTTGAAACTCGGTAGTGAGTGTTGCAACCGAGGGTAGACTATTTTTACGTGCTACGTGCTTCAGCACTCGGCGGTCCCGTTCTGTGAGCTTATGTTGCCTACCACTTTGCGACTGCACCATTGTTGGTCCTAGACATTTCCACTTCACAATAACAGCACTTACAATTGACCGGGAAAGCTGTAACAGGGCAGAAATTTGATGAACTGACTTGTTGGAAAGGTAGCATCCTATGACGGTGCCACGTTGAAATAACTGAGCTCTTCAGTAAGGCCATTCTACTGCCAATGTTTGTCTATGGAGTTTGCATGGCTGTGTGCTCGATTTTATATAGCTGTCAGCCAAGGATATGGCTGAAATAGCCGAATCCACTAATTTGAAGGTCTGTCCACATACTTTTGCACTTATACTGTATCTTTGAATTGCATGGTGGTCACTTGACTTTTACTACTGTTACAAAATATAATGGTTATTATTGTGTGGTCATTTTGGCACTTTGTAAACTATATTTAACAAACATATAAAGTATGTATATTTTTTKGTGTTTTAACGGGTTTATAAGTAGGTAGTAAACTGTTCAAATTTTGTTTTAGTGTACCTTATAAATGTCTAAATCAAAGGTTGAGGTAGACTTTCGACCCATGCAGGACTTTATTCTCTTTAACAGACTGAGTAAGTTAAACTTTTCCCTGCCCAGATAAAAGACCACTTGCTTCCAGGGATTGGTAAACTGAAGAAGCCCTTTAACCAGAAATAAACATGTTCCATGATCTCTGGAGACTGACCACTGAGTTTACAGAAAGATAAATAAAGGCTGTCTGAAGTCAGTCTGTAAATATGAAGGAATAACATTCAGAAATTAATTTTAAAAAATGGTGTGTGTGCATGAAGTAATCTCATCGGCTGGCCCGGTTCAAGGTGATGGCTGAAAGGACCCTCACTGTCTGTCTCCCTAGCGAAACTATGGTCACTTGGCAGTCTGTCATATAATACSGAGCAGCAGCCTGAGTTATATATGCCCGTCTAACACTTCCTCATCCCCCAGCCCTTCTAATGCGACTAGCCCTGATGCTTCTCCCGTTTCTTCCTCTGCCCCGCTATACAGTTTCTGTCTGAAGTRCTAAAGGAGCTCCTTAAACTTGACCCCTAAAAACATCTGGGTCAGATGGTTCAGATCCTTTCTTCTATAAGGTTGCGGCCCCTATCATAGCCTATCTCTAACCTTTTGAACCTGTCTCTCCTCTCYGGGGAGGTTCCCAGTGCATGGAAGGCAGCCACGGTGCGCCCTTTATTTAAAGGGGAGATCAGGCTGATCCTAATTGTTATAGGCCAATATCTTGCCCTGTTTATCAAAAGTGTTGGGATTAAAGTATTAATCAACTGCCTGGCATTCTTGTTGTCTATGGTATTCTCTCTGGTATGCAATCTGGTTTCTTGCTCAGGTTATGGATGTGCAACCTTAAAGGTCCTAAATGATGTCACCATTGCCCTTGATTCTAAGCAATGTTGTCAAAGCTTTTGACACGGTAGACCATTCCGTTCTTGTGGGTCGGCTAAGGAGTATTGATGTCTCTGAGGGTCTTTGGCCTTGGTTTGCAAACTAACTTCTCTCTAAGAGTGCAGTGTGTAAAGTCAGAAGATCTGCTGTCTCAGCCACTGCCTGTCACCAAAGGAGAACCTCAAGGCTCGTTCCTAGGCCTAACAATTCTCAATTTACGTTTATATGCAGATGATACAGTCTTATACCCAGCTGTCCCCCCCCGTGTGTTAAACACTCTACAACAAAGCTTTCTTCATGTCCAACAAGCTTTCTCTGCCCTTAACATTGTTCTGAACAACTGGACATAAAAAGCTCATGTGGTTCAGTAAAAATAATATCCCCCCCCCCCCCCCACTGGTGTGATTACTACCTCTGAGGGTCGTGGACCTGTTAATGGTGGGTCGAGACGTGTCAGAGTAAATGTATAATTATTTCATTAATTACTGGAATTGATTTGACCAAGTGCAATTGTGCTTTCTGTTCAGTGCACTCTCTGCTTAGCAGCGGTGTCTCTCAGTTTGGCAGCTATGCAAGTGGGAGGGAGATGCCCGTGTGCTTTGCCATTTACCGGATCTGTTTTCGGCAGTTTTCWTGAAGATCACTCYGGACTGTTGTTCAGCAGCAGCTGATGTGCTGTCAGCCACTGATTTATCATTCCCTCTCTCCATCACTCACCGCTAACATCGAATGGACTCAAGCTAGCCACAAGTTCTGACTGAGCTCAATCRTCATGAAACGCAAATACCGCGATTAGTTTCTCTCTCCTTGTTTTATACAAACGTTGAGAAATAACGAGGAGCGCAATGTATTTTGTGCGGGGAAGGTCTTAGTAATGACTCTCTCAAAACTAACAAATTAAAATGACACATCCTGACTAAACACCCACAGCATGATGGTAAACCCAGGGAGTTATTTCAGAACAGGGCACAATGCTTCAGGAAACAGTGCTTCAACAGTGGAAGAGTAAGTCAGCTAGCAAGGCATTGTTGTCATTTTTTCCATGTGATGGTAAGCAGAAAAAAGGGAGTACTATCTCACATAGTATGTGATTTATTTTAGAAACTATCCCCTTTTACACAGCTAATAGCTAGCTAGCTAACGTTAGCCAAAGCAAGTTAGCTAACTAGCTACTGATAGTGCAACTAGCTACTGATAGTGCAACCGTGGATGTATTTCAAGGCCTACCTTCAAACTCAGTGCCTCTTTGCTTGACATCATGGGAAAATCAAAAGAAATCAGCCAAGACCTCAGCACAAATATTGTAGACCTCCACAGGTCTGGTTCATCCTTGGGAGTAATTTCCAAATGCTTGAAGGTACCATGTTCATCTGTACAAACAATAGTACGCAAGTATAAACAYCATGGGWCCACGCAGCYGTCATACCRCTCAGGAAGGAGAYGCGTTCTGTCTCCTAGAGATGAACGTACTTTGGTGTGAAAAGTGCAAATCAATCCCAGAWCAACAGCAAAGGACCTTGTGAAGATGCTGGAGGAAACAGSTGCAAAAGTATCTATATCCACAGTAAAACGGGTCCGATATCAACATAACCTGAAAGACCGCTCAGCAAGGAAGAAGCCACTGCTCCAAAACCGCCATAAAAAAAGACAGACTACGGTTTGCAACTGCACATGGGGACAAAGATAGTACTTTTTGGAGAAATGTCATCGGGTCTGATGAAACA
>NW_019942567.1:873970-916769 GCF_002910315.2 Salvelinus sp. IW2-2015 | reverse complement strand
ATGCTGTTAAAAGTCCTTACGGGCGGCTTGCCACTCGGTCGTCACCGCCGGAACCACACACCACACCTCGCTCATTTCACGGTCCCGTGGGACCAGGATCAAGACACCGCGCTGTTCATTCAATAATAGTTACATTAGAAAGCCACACAGTGTGAACGTATTTACCCCCATCGCCCCCCGTACGCGCCTCTCACTGGCTGCCAATGGGCCCTGATGAGTAGAGTCTACATAAAGACTCACGGAGATACACTACATAACCAAAAGTATGTGGATACCTGCTCGTCAAACATCTCATTCCAAAATCATGGGCAGTAATATGGAGTTGGTACCCCTTTGCTGCTATAACAGCCTCCAGTCTTCTGGAAAGGCTTTCCTCTAGATGATGGAACATTGCTGCGGGGACTTGCTTTCATTCAGCCACAAGAGCATTAGTGAGATGTTAGGTGATTAGGCCTGGCTCGCAGTCAGCTTTTCAATTCATCCCAAAGGTGTTTGATGGGGTTGAGATTCTGAGCTCTGTGCAGGCCAGTCAAGTTCTTCCACACCAATCTCAACAAACCAGTTCTGTATCAACCTCACTTTGTGGCACAGGGGTACTGTCATGCTGAAACAGAAAAGGGCCTTCCTTAAACTGTTGCCACAAAGATGGAAGCACAGAATCATCTAGAATGTCATTTTATGCTGTAGCATTAAGATTTCCTTTCACTGAAACTTAGGGGCCCGAACCATGAAAAACAGCCCCAGACTATATTTCCTCCTCCACCAAACTTTACAGTTGACACTATGCATTCGGGTAGGTAGTGTTCTCCTGGCATCCGCCAAAGCCAGATTTGTCCGTCGGACTGCCAGATAGTGAAGCGTGATTCATCACTCCAAAGAACGTGTTTCCACTGCTCCAGAGTCCAATGGTGGCGAGCTTTACACCACTCAGCGGACGCTTGGCATTGCGCATGGTGATCTGTGCATTGCGCATTGTGTGCGGCTGCTTGGCCATGGAAACTAATTTTCATGAAGCTCCCGACAAACAGTTATTGTGCTGAAGTTGCTTCCAGAGGCAGTTTGAAACTCGGTAGTGAGTGTTGCAACCGAGGGTAGACTATTTTTACGTGCACGTGCTTCAGCACTCGGCGGTCCCGTTCTGTGAGCTTATGTTGCCTACCACTTTGCGACTGCACCATTGTTGGTCCTAGACATTTCCACTTCACAATAACAGCACTTACAATTGACCGGGAAAGCTGTAACAGGGCAAAATTTGATGAACTGACTTGTTGGAAAGGTAGCATCCTATGACGGTGCCACGTTGAAATAACTGAGCTCTTCAGTAAGGCCATTCTACTGCCAATGTTTGTCTATGGAGTTTGCATGGCTGTGTGCTCGATTTTATATAGCTGTCAGCCAAGGATATGGCTGAAATAGCCGAATCCACTAATTTGAAGGTCTGTCCACATACTTTTGCACTTATACTGTATCTTTGAATTGCATGGTGGTCACTTGACTTTTACTACTGTTACAAAATATAATGGTTATTATTGTGTGGTCATTTTGGCACTTTGTAAACTATATTTAACAAACATATAAAGTATGTATATTTTTTTGTGTTTTAACGGGTTTATAAGTAGGTAGTAAACTGTTCAAATTTTGTTTAGTGTACCTTATAAATGTCTAAATCAAAGGTTGAGGTAGACTTTCGACCCATGCAGGACTTTATTCTCTTTAACAGACTGAGTAAGTTAAACTTTTCCCTGCCCAGATAAAAGACCACTTGCTTCAGGGATTGGTAAACTGAAGAAGCCCTTTAACCAGAAAAAACAATGTTCCATGATCTCTGGAGACTGACCACTGAGTTTACAGAAAGATAAATAAAGGCTGTCTGAAGTCAGTCGTGTAAATATGAAGGAATAACATTCAGAAATTAATAAAAAATGGGTGTGTGTGCATGAAGTCATCTCATCGGCTGGCCCGGTTCAAGGTGATGGCTGAAAGGACCCTCACTGTCTGTCTCCCTAGCGAAACTATGGTCACTTGGCAGTCTGTCATATAATACGGGCAGCAGCCTGAGTTATATATGCCCGTCTAACACTTCCTCATCCCCCAGCCCTTCTAATGCGACTAGCCCTGATGCTTCTCCCGTTTCTTCCTCTGCCCCGCTATACAGTTTCTGTCTGAAGTACTAAAGGAGCTCCTTAAACTTGACCCCTAAAAACATCTGGGTCAGATGGTTCAGATCCTTTCTTCTATAAGGTTGCGGCCCCTATCATAGCCTATCTCAACCTTTTGAACCTGTCTCTCCTCTCGGGGAGGTTCCCAGTGCATGGAAGGCAGCCACGGTGCGCCCTTTATTTAAAGGGGAGATCAGGCTGATCCTAATTGTTATAGGCCAATATCTTGCCCTGTTTATCAAAAGTGTTGGGATTAAAGTATTAATCAACTGCCTGGCATTCTTGTTGTTCTATGGTATTCTCTCTGGTATGCAATCTGGTTTCTGCTCAGGTTATGGATGTGCAACCTTAAAGGTCCTAAATGATGTCACCATTGCCCTTGATTCTAAGCAATGTTGTCAAAGCTTTTGACACGGTAGACCATTCCGTTCTTGTGGGTCGGCTAAGGAGTATTGATGTCTCTGAGGGTCTTTGGCCTTGGTTTGCAAACTAACTTCTCTCTAAGAGTGCAGTGTGTAAAGTCAGAAGATCTGCTGTCTCAGCCACTGCCTGTCACCAAAGGAGAACCTCAAGGCTCGTTCCTAGGCCTAACAATTCTCAATTTACGTTTATATGCAGATGATACAGTCTTATACCCAGCTGTCCCCCCCCGTGTGTTAAACACTCTACAACAAAGCTTTCTTCATGTCCAACAAGCTTTCTCTGCCCTTAACATTGTTCTGAACAACTGGACATAAAAAGCTCATGTGGTTCAGTAAAAATAATATCCCCCCCCCCCCCCCACTGGTGTGATTACTACCTCTGAGGGTCGTGGACCTGTTAATGGTGGGTGAGACGTGTCAGAGTAAATGTATAATTATTTCATTAATTACTGGAATTGATTTGACCAAGTGCAATTGTGCTTTCTGTTCAGTGCACTCTCTGCTTAGCAGCGGTGTCTCTCAGTTTGGCACTATGCAAGTGGGAGGGAGATGCCCGTGTGCTTGCCATTTACCGGATCTGTTTTCGGCAGTTTTCTGAAGATCACTCTGGACTGTTGTTCAGCAGCAGCTGATGTGCTGTCAGCCACTGATTTATCATTCCCTCTCTCCATCACTCACCGCTAACATCGAATGGACTCAAGCTAGCCACAAGTTCTGACTGAGCTCAATCTCATGAAACGCAAATACCGCGATTAGTTTCTCTCTCCTTGTTTTATACAAACGTTGAGAAATAACGAGGAGCGCAATGTTATTTTGCGGGGAAGGTCTTAGTAATGACTCTCTCAAAACTAACAAATTAAAATGACACATCCTGACTAAACACCCACAGCATGATGGTAAACCCAGGGAGTTATTTCAGAACAGGGCACAATGCTTCAGGAAACAGTGCTTCAACAGTGGAAGAGTAAGTCAGCTAGCAAGGCATTGTTGTCATTTTTTCCATGTGATGGTAAGCAGAAAAAAGGGAGTACTATCTCACATAGTATGTGATTTATTTTAGAAACTATCCCTTTTACACAGCTAATAGCTAGCTAGCTAACGTTAGCCAAAGCAAGTTAGCTAACTAGCTACTGATAGTGCAACTAGCTACTGATAGTGCAACCGTGGATGTATTTCAAGGCCTACCTTCAAACTCAGTGCCTCTTTGCTTGACATCATGGGAAAATCAAAAGAAATCAGCCAAGACCTCAGCACAAATATTGTAGACCTCCACAGGTCTGGTTCATCCTTGGGAGTAATTTCCAAATGCTTGAAGGTACCATGTTCATCTGTACAAACAATAGTACGCAAGTATAAACACATGGGCCACGCAGCCGTCATACCCTCAGGAAGGAGAGCGTTCTGTCTCCTAGAGATGAACGTACTTTGGTGTGAAAAGTGCAAATCAATCCCAACAACAGCAAGGACCTTGTGAAGATGCTGGAGGAAACAGTGCAAAAGTATCTATATCCACAGTAAAACGGGTCCGATATCAACATAACCTGAAAGACCGCTCAGCAAGGAAGAAGCCACTGCTCCAAAACCGCCATAAAAAAAGACAGACTACGGTTTGCAACTGCACATGGGGACAAAGATAGTACTTTTTGGAGAAATGTCATCGGGTCTGATGAAACAAAAATAGAACTGTTTGGCATAATGACCATCGTTATGTTGGAGAAAAAAGGGGGATGCTTGCAAGCCGAAGAACACCATCCCAAACGTGAAGCACGGGCGTGGCAGCATCATGTTGTGGGGGTGCTTTGCTGCAGGAGGGACTGTACATTCACAAAATAGATGGCATCATGAGGGAGGAAAATGATATGGATGTATTGAAGCAACATCTCAAGACATCAGTCAGGAAGTTAAAGCTTGGTCGCAAATGGGTCTTCCAAATGGACAATGACCCCAAGCATACTTCCAAAGTTGTGGAAAATGGCTTAAGAACAAAAAATTCAAGGTATTGGAGTGGCATCACAAAGCCCTGACCTCAAAGACTGACGAAATTTGCAGGCAACCGGACCCTCTCTTTCTAAAATTATCTGCCGAAATTGTTGCAACCCCTATTACTAGCCTGTTCAACTTCTCTTTCGTGTCGTCTGAATTCCCAAAGATTGGAAAGTCATCCCCCTCTTCAAAGGGGAGGACACTCTAGACCAAACTGCCCAGTCCTATATCTATCCTACCCTGCCTTTCTAAGGTCTTCGAAGCCAAGTTAACAAACAGATTACCGACCATTTCTAATCCCACCGTACCTTCTCCGCTATGCAATCTGGTTTCAGAGCTGGTCATGGGGCACCTCAGCCACGCTCAAGGTCCAAAATGATATCATTACCGCCATCGATAAGAGACATAATAATGTGCAGCCGTATTCATCGACCTGGCCAAGGCTTTCGACTCTGTCAATCACCACATTCTTATCGGCAGACTCCACAGCCTTGGTTTCTCAAATGATTGCCTGCCTGGTTAACCAACTACTTCTCTGATAGAGTTCAGTGTGTCAAATCGGAGGCCTGTTGTCCGCCCTCTGGGAGTCTCTATGGGGGTGCCACAGGTTTAGTTCTCGGCCGACTCTCTTCTCTGTATTCATCAATGGTGTCGCTCTTGCTGCTGGTGTTTCTCTGATCACCTCTACGCAGACAACACCATTCTGTATACATCTGGCCCTTCTTTGGACCACTTGTTGCTAACTAACCTCCAGACGAGCTTCAATGTCATATTACTATCCTTCAGTGGCCTCCAACTGCTCTTAAATGCAAGTAAAACAAAATGCATGCTTTTCAACCGATCGCTGCCCGCACCTGCCCGCCCGTCCAGCATCACTACTCTGGACGGTTCTGACTTAGAATATGTGGACAAATACAAATACCTAGGTGTCTGGTTAGACTGTAAACTCTCCTTCCAGACTCACATTAAGCATCTCCAATCCAAAATKAAATCTAGAATCGGCGTTTCCATTTTTGCAACAAAGCATCCTTCACTCATGTTGACAAAATACTCTAGTAAAACTGACCATCCTACCGATCCTCTACTTCGGCGATGTCATTTACAAAATAGCCTTCAACACTCTACTCAACAAATTGGATGCAGTCTATCACAGTGACATCCGTTTTGTCACCAAAGCCCCATATACTACACACCACTGCAACCTGTACGCTCTCGTTGGCTGGCCCATACTCGTCGCCAAACCCACTGGCTCAAGACCGTCTAAGTCTCTGCTAGGTAAAACCCCACCTTATCTCAGCTCACTGGTCACCATAGCAGCACCCACCCGTAGCACGYGCTCCAGCAGGTATATCTCATTAGTCACCCCCAAAGCCAATTCTTCCTTTGGTCGCCTTTCCTTCCAGTTCTCTGCTGCCAACGACTGGAACGAACTGCAACTGGAGACTCATATCTCCCTCACTAGCTTTAAGCACCAGCTGTCAGAGCAGCTCACAGATCACTGCASCTGTACATAGCCYAACTGTAAATAGCCCATCCAACTACCTCATCCCCATACTGTATTTATTTATTAATCTTGCTCCTTTGCACCCCAGTATCTCTACTTGCACAATCATCTTCTGCACATCTACAGTTTCAGTGTTTTAATTGCTATATTGTAATTACTTCACCACCATGGCTATTTATTGCCTTACCTCCCTTATCCTACCTCATTTGCACACACTGTATATAGACTTTTTCTACTGTAATATTGACTGTATGTTTGTTTTTACCATGTGTAACTCTGTGTTGTTGTATGTGTCGAACTGCTTTGCTTTATCTTGGCCAGGTCGCAGTTGTGAGTGGAACTTGTTCTCAACTAGCTACCTGGTTAAATAAAGGTGAAATTAAACAATTTAAACTGAAAAAGCGTGTGCGACAAGGAGGCCTACAAACCTGTACTCAGTTACACCAGCTCTGTCAGGAGGAATGGCGCAAAATTCACCCAACTTATTGTGAAGCTTGCGGAAGGCTACCCGAAATGTTTGACCCAAGTTAAACAATTTAAAGGCAATGGTACCAAATACTAATTGAGTCTATGTAAACTTCTGACCCACTGGAATGTACGAAAGCAATAAAAGCTGAAATAAATCATTCTCTCTACTATTATTCTGACATTTCACATTCTTAAAATAAAGAATGAAGAATATAAAATTATTCAAATAAAACTGACATAAGACAGAGAATTTTTACTCTGATTAAATGTCAGGAATTGTGAAAAACTGAGTGGAAATGTATTGGCTAAGGTGTATGTAAACTTCTGACATCAACTGTATGTAGACCAGAACAGACAGACACACACAACACACCACACACACACACACACACACACACACACACACACACACACAACACAACACACACCACACACACACCACACAACACACACACACACACACACACACACACACACACACACACACAAACACACACACACACACACACACACACACAGCTGACAAAATGCTTTCTCTTACAGGCATTCAAAGAACAGAGCTATCCTCAAAGCGCATCCAGGTGAGCCTAAATATTGCCCAGGCAAGGAACCCAGAGTATAGGTGAGGATCTCATCAAACCCTGCCTGAGGGATGTCTGTTGTGTCTCTTTTGGGTGAGGGGGCAGCAAAGAAAGATCTCAAAAACATAAATGGTGAGGTATGCCTTTCAAGGAGTGTCCTCATCAGACTACAGTAGGACTAAGTCTGCAAGAGATGGAGACCTTAGTGACACTGCAAAAGCAATGCAGCAATATGCTTTTTGAGGCAAACACACTCACACAGGACTGGGTTGCTTATCTACAGTAGGAAGCGGTCTCCTGCCTGGCAGAGAAAGCAGCAGATGTTCTGGTCCAGTTTGGCACCACATACCTATGCGAGTAGGGGCGTGTGTTTGTGTGTGTGTGTGTGTGTGTGTGTGTGTGTGTGTGTGTGTGTTTGTGTGTGTGTGTGGTGTGTGTGTGTTGTGGTGTGTTGTGTGTGTGTGTGTGTGTGTGTGTTGTGTGTTGTGTGTGTGTGCTTGTGTGTGTGTGTTCTGTTAAACATCTGTGATGTGATCAATCAGTTTATTCCAGTTCAGAATTGATATGATTCTAATTATATGGGTATTTCATTGTTATTTGTTTTTGTCTATGTTGCATTTGTTTTAGGCATAAKGGAAATTAAATGTACCGATATTTACAATGTAGTTGCATGTTTTCATAAGCTTGGGTCCCAGGAAAACACAGAATTTCTCATTGGGTCCCAGGTTGAAAAGGTTTTAGGAACCCCTTGTTTAGAGCTTAAGGTAATCCCCTCACACAAGTACTTGGGAGTACGGCTAGATGGTGCACTGTCCTTCTCTCAGCACATAWMCAAGCTGCAGGCTAAGGTTAAATCTAGACTTGGTTTCCTCTATCGTAATCGCTCCTCTAACACCCAAGCTGCCAAATTAACCCTGATTCAGATGACCATCCTGCCCATGCTAGATTACGGAGAGGTAATTTATAGATTGGCAGGTAAGGGTGTTCTCGAGAGACTAGATGTTCTTTACTATTCGGCCATCAGATTTGCCACCAATGCTCCTTATAGGACACATAATTTAACTCTATACTCCTCTGTAAACTGGTCATCTCTGTAAACCAGGCGCAAGACCCACTGGTTGATGTTTATTTATAAAACCCTCTTTAGGTCTCACACCCCCCTTTTTGAGATACTTCAACCCTCATCCTACACATACAGCACCCATTCTGCCAGTCACATTCTGTTCAAGGTCCTCAAAGCACACACATCCGTAGATTGCTCCTCTTTTCAGTTTGCTGCAGCTAGCTACTGRAACAAGTTCTTTCTCCATMTCTACATTCAAAGACTCAAACATGGACACTTTTACTGACACTTGTGGCWGCTTCACGTGATGTATCATTGTCTCTACCTTTTTGCCCTTTGTATTGTTGTCTGTGCCTAACAATGTTTGTACCATGTTTGTGCTGCTACCATGTTGTTCTGCTGCCATGTTGTGTTGCTACCATGCTGTGTTGTCATGTGTTGTAGCCATGTTGTGTTGTTGTCATAGGTCTCTCTTGATTTAGTGTTGTTGTGCCTCTCTTGTCGKGATGTGTGTTTTGTCMKACATTTGTATTTTTAATCCCAACCCCCGTCCMCGCAGGGCCCTTTTGCCTCTTGCTCATTGTAAATAAGAATTTGTTCTTAATTGACTTGCCTAGTTAAATAAAGGTAAAAAATATATATTTACTGTATAAACATATATATGTGATTTTACTCTACTATTGAGGTCTGATATGCCTCTCTCTCTTTCTCTCTCACTCACTCACACGGACACTCACACACACACACAACTCAGGACTGGGGAGGGGTAGCTAGGTATTCAAGTGCACTGAACACACACGGGACATCGTAAAAATGGGATGGTCCGTTCATCACTGTCAGAGAGACAGGGTATCATAACTGTGCAGCTTGGATGAGCCTCGTCTCCTACCATCGTCATGGGTTGTTGACCCATCACTGAGGCGGGGAGTCGGGAACAGACAGGAGGGGTTTGTGACTGCATGGCCACCGCTCCACACTAACGTGTCACTCTGTCTTTAATTACCAGCCGTTTGACCTGGTCATAACTCACAGCCAGTCTCTGTCAGCGTGTATTCTATGGGCTTGTGTGTGTACTCTTTATTGGCCTCCATCCTAGTATATTGTCATATGTGTTGTGTAAATGTGTATACTGCAGTGTACGTTGAGATGATAACATGGATGCTTTTCCATGAACAGTATCCTCACCTCTTCCAACCATGATACACTATATGTACAAAGGTATGTGGACACACCTTCAAATTAGTGTATTCATCTATTTCAGCCACACCCGTTGCTGACAGTTGTATAAAATCGGGCACACAGCTATGCAATCTCCATAGACAAACATTGGCAAACAAGCTTTGGCTKGGGTGGTGTAAAGCTCGCCGCCATTGGACTTTGGAGCAGTGGAAACGTGCCGGGACAAGGCTACCTGTCCGAATGCATAGTGACAACTGTAAAGTTTGGTGGAGGAGGAATAATGGTCTGAGGCTGTTTTTMATTGTTCAGGCTAGACCCCTTAGTTAATCTTAATGCTACAGCATACAATAACATTCTAGAAAATTCTGTGCTTCCAACTTTGTGGCAACAGTTTGTGGATTATCCTTTCCTGTTTCAGCATGACAGTACCCCTGTGCGCAAAGCGAGGTCCATAGAGAAAGGGTTTGTTGAGATCGGTGTGGAAGAACTTGACTGGCCTGAACAAAGCCCTGACCTCAACCCCATCGAACACCTTTGGTATGATTTGGAACTACGTGCCAGACCTAATCACCCAACAACAGTGCCCGACCTCACTAATGCTTTTGTGGCTGAATGGAAGCAAGTCCCTGCAGCAATGTTCCARCATCTAGTGTAAAGTCTTCCCAGAAGAGTGGAGGCTGTTATAGCAGCAAAGGGGGGGACCAACTCCATATTAATGCCATGATTTTGGAATGAGATGTTCTGTTTAACCTGATTTTCCCTCTCCTCTCCTCTTTCCCCCTCTCTCGCCTCTCTTTCYCCCCTCTCTCTCTCGCTCTTCTCTCYWTCTCTCTATTTCCGCTCTCATACCTTGTATATAATCCTCATGAAAGCGTTGAGGGGCGGAGCAGTGAAGGTCAACCCAGTGAGTCAGTGACTATGCAGGATGTGCTWTTGACTCAATGGAGAGAGACGGTGGCATCCCCTCCCTGGTGTGGTTGGGCAGGTCCAGGACCACTTTGGGATGTGCTTTCCTCAGTGGTGTCCCAGAATAGAATGGGCAAGATCCCCAGATAGCTCAACTCTGATAGAGAGCATGGGGAACTCTCTGACAGAGTGCAGACACACCTCTTTTCTCCCCTTCCCTCTCTCTCTCTTTCTCTCTCCATCTCTCTAACAAGCTCAGATTTCCCCCATGATGAAGCTCACCATCGCCAAAAACTGCCTTGGACAGCAAACCTGATCGACTCAGTGCCGCAGGGACCAGGTGCTCAAAATGTAGGGTTGAATTGTATTAATAAAGTGTGTATTTGTGCTTGTGTGTGCATTTGAGTGTGATTTTGTTGTGATATGCTTTTTTTGTGATCACATTTTTAGTCATGTTGTTATTTATTCGGTAACAGGTAGACAGGCCTACAAAATTCAGACTCATATCAATTCATATATTCARTTTATTTCATATTTTCTGATCCATATTTTCACATTTATATTCCTGTTGTAGGCTTACCTGTGGACGGCCACTCGATAAACAGACACATATATAMAGAAGAATTATCATATTACAGAGTTTAGTAATAATACATATAACCCCACTCAACCAACATATCTCCAGTTATTCCTATATTTTATGAGAATAGGAATTTTAAAATATCTGTATATCTTTGTCTTGTCTTATGCTTCAACAGAATGACAGAATGACCCTATCTATAACAGAATCATAACAGCTTGGAAGGTCCATTAAATATATTAGAAAATTAGAAAACATTGTTATTGTCCACGCAATGATGAAATCTGTCTTTGCCTTGACCACGTCAAAACAGACATCAACATGTACAGACATTAACAGACATTAACATGTTTATTTGACGCTATGACATCCTTGGACACACACACACACACACACACACATACACACACACTCCCCCAGGTGGTAAGGGGTAGGCAACAACACATCCACCGCGCCTACCCTCAACACAGGGGCTCCTCAGGGGTGCGTGCTTAATCCCCTCCTGCACTCCCTGTTCACCCACGAGGGTAGTGTGTACAGCCCAGTAATCACTGGGGCCGAGCTCCCTGCCATCCAGGACCTCTATACCAGGCGGTGTCAGAGGAAAGCCCTAAAAATTGTCAAAGACTCCAGCCATCCAAGTCATAGACTGTACTCTCTGCTACAGCACGGCAAGCGGTGTCGATTCACCAAGTCTGGAACCAACAGGACCCTGATCAGCTTCTACACCTAAGCCATAGACTGCTAAATAGTTAACCAAATAGCTACCCGGATTACCTGCATGGACCCTTTTTGCACTATACTATTTAACTGATCACATACACTGCTGCTACTGTTTGCTTTCTGTCACTTTATTCCTAGTTATATGTACATATCTACCTCAATTACCTAGGACCCCTGCACGGCTCAGTACTAGTACCCCTTGTATAGTGAGTGTATAAAACATTAGGAGCACCATCTTGAAATTGAGTTGCACCCCCTTTTCCCCTCAGGACAGCCTCAATTAGTCAGGTCATGGACTCTACAAGGTGTTGAAAGCGTTCCACAGGGATGCTGGCCCATGTGCACTCCAATGCTTTCCCACAGTTGTGTCAAGTTCGCTGGATGTCCTTTGGGTAGTGGACCATTCTWGATACACACGGGAAACTACCATACCGCATTCAAAGGCACTTAAATCTTTTGTCTTGTCAATTTGCCCTCTGAATGGCACATATACACAATCCATGTCTCAATTGTCTTTAAAATCCTTCTTAAACCTGTCTCCTCCCCTTCATCTACAATGATTGAAGTGGCTTTAACAGGTGGCATCAATAAGGGATCATAGATTTCACCTGGATTCATCTGGTCAGTCTGTCATGGAAAGAGTTCCTAATGTTTTATACACTCAGTGTATATWGCCAAGTTATTGTTACTCATTGTGTATTTATTATTACTTTTCTATTATTTTTTATTTTCTTTCTCTCTGCATTGTTGAGAAGCATCTGTAAGTAAGCATTTCACTGTTAGTCTACACCTGTTGTTTAGAAAGCATGTGACAAATATAATTTTATTTGAGTTTATTTAAATTGATTTGACTCTCCCTCTCTCTCTCTCTCTCTCTCTCTCTCTCTCTCTGAGGAGTGGGTTGCAGTACGCAGAGCCTCTGAGGCCCACTTAGTGGCTGTGGCGATTTGATGAGAAGGCCCTTTTGCTTTATTTAGTGAAGTGCTGGCTAATATGATTATGTTGAGTAAGCTAAGAGCCCTGTTTCCCTCTCAACGATGCACCCTGGGAATTATTAAGTCCCCTGTGACGACCCTTTCCTGAGGAGAGAGAGAGAGAGAGAGAGAGAGAGAGAGAGAGAGAGAGAGAGAGAGAGAGAGAGAGAATAATTGAATTATTGACTTCCTACGGAGGTCAACAGAGATTGGATTTTGCCAGTCAGCCTTAATTCCTGTGGTTTCAATGGATGATACTTTATATAGCCAATAGTAATGCAAAACCTACGATGTCTTAGGCTGAAATGATTGTATCATTGGCAAATTTGTTTTACTTCCCAAACACTGTAACATATAACCAGGGCGGTTTTACAAGAATTGGGCTTATCAAAAGACTCTCAGGTATTGTCAATAGGCCTATACATTATGTGGCAATAATTCAATTAGAATCATTATTCAATAAGGTTAAAAGCAATCATGATATAGTCTTCTTTAACTCTGAGGGACAGCTTAGCAAGTATCACCACCAAAATGGTGACATGTATTTTAACAAAATGGTGACATGTATTTTAACAAAATGGTGACATGTATTTTAAAGCAACATAATTTAGCAATGTAATTCTTAAATAATTTACAACAGAAGCAAAATACTCTTGCTTGATTTGTTCATTATAAATACATTGAATTCACAAGATAGGCCTATGTAATTTAATCAAAAGCTCTGTTCAATATTATCTGATTAATTTGTACTGTCTTATCTGTAAACTAATAGTTGATTATAAAAGTTGCATGGTTAACCTATTATAGAAAACTATTCTATCATCAGATTGCAAAACAATTGAACAGACATACATCCAAGCATGTATGAGGTCCCAATCACTCGAGAGACCAATGTTTGACAAGCTTTCATTGTGAGTAATTGCAAGGTTTGTATTCCAGTGAAGCGGGTCTGCTGTAGACTGCAGTATAGGCGCAATGCAGGAGAAACTCAAAGGAGAAACGTCCACTCACATTTTCTTATGAYATGTTTCACTACCGCCCCCCTCTGCTGATTTTATGTAATGCATGTAGTGCACCTACGGCCTGTTATTTTGCGATGTACCTTATATACTACTTTGGCTGACGATGGTGTTAATTCCGTGACCTGTACAAGTCAAGAGCGCTCTGAGCCGTTTTCCCACGAGGTGTCAGGTACTCATGGCCACGCGCATGTAGGCCAATATATGATTGCGTTTTCACAGAGAAAWACATCTGTTTTAGTTAGTTGCGTTAAGAGTTATTGCATTAGGTAAATTGAAGTAATTTCAATGTAAACTATATATTCGTATTGCTTGTTACATGGATGTGAATAGCACGAGTAAGAGGTTATACTATAGTCTTTGAATGGTATTAAATGTAGGACAATTATGTCGTTTTTATATTGAAAAAATGTATATACCTAGTCCTACTTGCCCTGCTACATTTGGAGCTTCATTTTTATGCTAAATAATATCTGGCAGTATAAGTTGTCCTTTATATTGCCATTGAATTGCCTTGTCATTACTTACTACATTCCTGTGTAGGCCTATCCATCGCTTAAAATAAAACAAAAGCATGACAGAAGTAAGCCTTTACCAATGTCTACAGATGAAGTGAGAAACATTTTAGAATATGAAAAATAATGTAGGGTTTTGCCATACACTCAAAAAATGTGGGGTTCAGCAAGGGTTCTTCTAAGATCCTCAAAGTTCTTTAAAGAACCTTAGGGTTCTTGGCACTGAAAATGGCCCCCAAAAGGTTCTTCCAAGAACCCCATAGGAGGTGGGGTTCATCGAGGAACCTCCTTAGTTGGTGGGGGTTCTTGCAGGAACCTAACTGCCCAACAGAAACAKTTGAATGGACAACAGGTGCAGGCACTTAACTGAAAAATGTAAARATCTCTTCAATGTAAGGTAAGGTTTGTCCCTTGTATGATCTAAATTGATCCACGTCTTCAGTGCCTGGGGAACAGTGGGTTAACTGCCTTGCTCAGGRGCAGAAAGACAGATTTTTACCTTGTCAGTTTGGGGATTCGATCCAGTAACCTTCTGGTTACTGGCCCAATGCTCTCTGCCACCCAAACATGTTTATATAAAGTAATTGCCTTTCACGATGCAATGTTCACATTACTTTTGATATGATTYTCTTCTCTTTTGTTAAAAGACATTTTACTATTACTTAAACCGACTGCTCTTAATTGATGATCACTTAAAACGTTTGGTAAACCTATAGATTTGACATGTAAACTACTGAATGAAAATCTATTTCTGTAAAGTAGAAACATATAAATATGATATATACTTAAATGTACTACTATGATGATGACGATTCTGATTTTGTCATAATGTTGTACAGAGTTTTTCTATTTTATTATTGTAGTCCATTCCTTTAACAAATATTTCACATATATACATTTATATCTCTTTGTGTGTGCGTGYACGTGTGTGATAAGAGAAGCCAACGGTCAACACAATTAATCAGGTAAAGCCGATGCAGGTGATGYGTCTTGCATAACCTCAGCTAACGATTGGAGGGTGACTAAACAAACACCATCCCAAGTCCAGCAGAGAACAGCACTGTGATGCAGGCTCTGTGTCATACTTGTCTGTGTGTACATACTTGCCTACCTGCTTGCATACGTGCTCTTGTACGTTCTTGCGTGAACATAATGTACGTTTGGGTAACACGTGCATGCTACAGTGTCTGTGATGGGGTTAGGAGGGGTCTGTTTGTGTGTCTGTCTCATCGGTGTCACACAGTGCCGCAGGGAGGACCCAGAGTCCCAGGGTAGAGAGCATGAGTCCTGGCCCATTGTTAATGGGTAAAGTCAAAATGCAGAGTAGGAATTTAGCTGTGTGGAGATGGAGAGGGGCTGGCATGGAGGATTTCCTATATGACACTTTCTCAGCAGCACCTCCATTCAATTCAAATGTACTGCCATTAGTATGCCAAAGAGGTACCTGGAACACTTAAAATATGAGGGAACCTGATACAGAACCAAGCTCACTGAAAGTGTTTGTTTTGAKAAACTAACACGATGCAGATAAACACAGAACAGTTACACTGAAGACAGATGACTTAATGATCCCTTGAGAGAAACCACTGTGTGCAGCTTTCTGTTGTCAGAGGGATTGCCGCAGTTACACTTTTTCATGAAAATGTCAACAAGCCTGCAGTTTTCTATTGAATCACCTTTCTCCCAATAARTCACACTCTTAGAAAAAAAGGTGCTTTCTAGAACCTAAAAGGGTTCCTCGGCTTTCCCCATAGGAGAACCCTTTGTAGAACCCTTTTGTTACTAGGTAGAACCCTTTTAGGTTCCATGTAGAACCCTTTCCACAGAGGGTTCTATATGGAAACCAAAAGGGTTCTACCTGGAACCAAAAAGGATTCTACAAAGGTTTCTCCAATTGGGACAGCCGAACAACAGTTTTGGAACCCTTTTTTCTAAGAGTGCAGTCTTCATTACCCTGTGTGCATTTCGTCTCAAGGGTTGGTCTGAGTAGCTACACCCACCCACACACACCAACACAGTTGTGAAGAGGGCACGGCAGCGTCTCTTCCACCTCAGGAGACTGAAAAGATTGGAATGGGTCCTCAGATCCTCAAAAAGTTATACAGCTGCACTATTGAGAGCATCTTGACTGGCTGCATCACCGCTTTGTACGGTAACTGCAGGGCACCCGAACACAAGGTGCTACAGAGGGTGGTGAATACAGCCCAGCACATCACTGGGGCCGAGCTACCTGCCATCCAGGACCTCTGTACCAGGCGATGTTAGAGGAAGGCCCCAGAAATGTCCAATGGCTCCAGCCACCCAAGCCATAGACTCTTCTCTCTGCTATGTTACACTCTGAGAAGAAAATGTGCTATCTAGAACATAAAAGGGTTTTTAATCTGTTCCCATAGGAGAACCCTTTGGAGAACAATTTTTGGTTCCAGGTAGAACCCTTTTGGCTCCAGGTAGCAAAAGGGGTTATCCTATGGGAACAGCCGAATAACCTTTTTGTAACCCTTTTTTCTAAGAGTGGACCTCGTACCCCTGCACATCGACTTGGTACTGGTACTCCCTTCATAAAGCCATGCTATTTTCACTCGTTATTGTTATTCATTATTCACTGTGTATTTATTCCTTGTGTCACTATTTCTATTTTTTGGGGGGTTAATTGCTTTATCTTTAACTCTGCGTTGTCGGAAAAGAACCCATAAGTAAGCATTTCACTGTAGGTCTACACCTGTTGTTTACGAAGCACGTGACAAATAAAATGAGACTTGATTTGAGCTACAATGTGTTCAAACATTGAATACATTTTTTGGAGGCCCAATGTGACATGCTTGACACTGTTCAGGGGTGTGTGCATGTGTAAGGGGTTCTATGACTAGGTGTACAGTATATGAGTGTGTGTTTGTTCTGCGACAGGTTCTCAAGGTCACTAATGCATTAGTGGTGGGTCATTGGGGAGTGTGGAGTGAGCGCTATTTATGCATATTGCCCTCAGTCCGTTATCAGCATTCTCTGTGTGTGTGTGTGTGTGTGTGTGTGTGTGTGTGTGTGTGTGTGTGTGTGTGTGTGTGGTGTGTGTGTGTTGTGTTGTGTGTGTGTGTGTGTGTGTGTGTGTGTGTGTGTTGTGTTGTGTGTGTGTGTGTGTGTGTGCGCTCACTGGGAGGGGGTATAGGGTGTTGCTCACCACAGTGAAATAGAATGGTCGAGAGGTGTGGATTAGGAGGGAATCTGGGACAAAAGGCTTACCTGGGCATTCCAGCAACCCTACAGCAGGCATTGAGTAGACAAATGTGTTGAGTGGCATTTACTGAAGATAAGCGGACCAGTCTGTTATTGACGCTAGGTCTGGGATCTGCCCGGTTTAAGCAGAGAACAGTGTTTTTCTCAGCATACCAGTCTATATACTGTATGTGTAGAATATTATTTTACTAGTGTCAACAAGGGGGTTCTATGAAAAGTTCTTTATGAGGATTCATTGTATACAGCAGCCATGGAGACAGACACGTGTTGAGTTGCATCTTCTCAACATAAGGGCCAGTCTGGTATTATCACCTTATCTGTGAGATATCAGGCTTGAGGATGTGCCATTATGCCAGCTTAGGTTTTCGAACAATATTTGAAAAAATGTGTATATATATATATAAATATGTCTATTGTTAGTATATTTGCCATTTAATCAAATAAATCAATCTATGTTATACGTTATATGTGGGTTGAACAATGTTCCTGGACTTATATGATCGACTTGTGACCTGCAATGCAAAATAGATCCAACTCACCTACACCTGGTTTTGTCCAGGTGTTATGAACCTGGTGAGCTGCAGTACAGTATATATCCACTCCAGTCCCTCTAATATATAATAATAATAATAATAATAATAATAATAATGCTAATAAATTCCCAGCCATTTTGCAGACGCTTTCGTACAACGCAATCTACAGTCATGCGTGCATACATGTTGATGTATATATAGTCCAAGAAATTGAACCCACTATCCTGGCGTTGCTAGTGCCAAAGCACCATGCTCTACCAACYKAGCTACAGAGGACCACTCATGCCCTAACCCCAAACCTGGCTTGGGGAAAACACATTGGGAATCCCTGGTCTACAGGAGTCCTCTAATCTCTAACACCATTGTAACTCTATAACACGCCAGGAACACCTTTCAAAGTCCCTTGTTTCCTAAACCTCCACTGTTCAATCGTATAGAGGGCTCTTCGACTGTTTTTACCACCAAAACATGACCAAAAGAGTCTGTTCACCTGCAGTCAAACAGCCATCAATATTGCACCTCCCCTTTTTTCATTATCATCACCCGACTCTTCTGTCCCATCCCAATCTATTCCATTTGTTTGTCCTGACTGACCCATGCACTCTAATCCAGCTATGAGTGAGCAAATTAAATCCACTTGGATCAATTGGACAGTTAATGTGTAACACACTCAAGCCCCATGTCACCTAATGTATTCAGGCCCTCAGTCATTATTCGGCCCGTCTCTCCAYCTAAGTTGTTTGTTTGCAGCCAGAGGCTGGCCCTCTGACAGCTGGTTGCAGGGATGTGCTGGGTGGTGGTGGTAAATGATCTGTGCAAATTGTCTTTTTATGGGACTGTGGGGGGGAGATGTTTCACACTCTATTTAACTGTTCATTGCGGTTTGGACAAAAAAGGCTCAATCTGCAGAAGATTAAGTGTTCAAATACCTCGTACCTCTGCCTCAAATACCTCGTACCCCTGCACACTGATCTGGTACTGAAACTCCCTGTTTATAGCTCCATTCTTGTCTATTTTATTCCTCCTGTGTTGCTATTTTTCTTTTAATTATCATTTTTTAACTCTGCATTGTTGGGTAGGGCTCGTAAGCAAGCATTTCAAGGAGTACAACWCCCGCTGTATTCGGYGCATGTGACTAGTACAATTAATTTGATTTGGTAAAATGATTTTAAAAAACAGAGAAGAGAGGTAGATCCAATAATAATAACTTTTKACATAATACAAAACAGGTAAGGGAGCTAAACCAAGACTGGCCGCTGTGGAATTATTCAATCACAACAAATAGATGTTTTATTTATTTGATCAATATGAACATTCTTAATGCCAAAGGAGCCATATCTCATCTGACCTGACTTTTAATCTCACATATAACTGAAGCACCTAATATGTATTCTGACGTCATTCAGATAGTTTGTTCATGTAACGTTTAAGCCAATAAGACCATAGTGTTATTTAATTGTAGCTACAGCAGAAGCTGTGGGACGTTACTGCAGTGGGGTCTACCCAGAGCAAAGTCTATCCTCCCTCACACTCTCTCTCTCTCGCTCTCTCTCTCTCTCTACATCTCTCTCTCTCCATCTCTCTCTGACTTTCTCTCCATCTTTTTCTTTCCATTTCTCTCTCTCTCTGTCTCTCTCTGTCTCTGACCGCCAGTTGACTCCTCACCTTCCAGAGAACACCTTCAGTAATCCCATGCCTCCTCAGTGCCCCAGCTAGTTCACAAAGCGGAGCTCACTGAAATCCACCAGTGTTTGCTCCTTCAGGAGTGATTCGGTCTCTTATCTAATCCAGGTATTTCTCTTTCTGATTTCATCAGCTTGTGAACAAAGTATTTCCACGGGAAATGAATGCCGTCCTGTAACTTTGACTGAGTCAGTCTGTTTCACAGGCGGAAAAAAAGTCCAACTTATTTGTATTGGAGTTTAAAAATCATAAAATCTCCTAACACGCACACAGCAAGATATCCACAAGTGTCAATGTGAAACACATAAGTAAGCTATAGCGTAAAGGGCCTCAAAAGTCTACCAGTAGAGGCAACTTGATGTACCATTTTCTAGAAAGGACTTTCTGCACTAYCGTTTCTCAGTGGTTCATAGTTAAGTGTGGGTTTCTATCTTTGTCTGTCCAGGGTTGCTACAGTGTGTAGACAAACGGACCAGGTGTGCACCCCACAGCCCGGGCCACAGCCCACCCAACACAGACTCAGTTGGGTTTGCTTGCTTTAACAAAGCTGTGTGAACTTTACCCCCACAGAGAGAGGACTGCTATTCTATACAGTCCAACATATAGGCAAAAGCAACAGTCACAGTGTGAGGGTGATGCAGGTAAAATGGTTTCTCCGATACATTTATAAATGTATGGCTACGTAGTTGTGCAGTCATTTATGTTAGGCACGAAGAACTGGCTGTAATAAATATAAGTGGTGCATGTACATCTACACTCCCTCTGTATTTATTTGGACAGTGAAGCTAAAATGTGTACATTTGGCTCAATAYGCCAGCATTTTGGATTTGAGATCAAATGTTTCCTATGAGGCGACAGTACAGAATGTCACCTTTMATTTGAGGATATTTTCATRTCTGTTTTACCATTTCTAAATGAAAGCACTTTATGTATCTAGTCTTCTTTGAACAAATTCACTTATAGTAGTGTTAAGTTTAGTATTTTGTTGAAGCACTCTACAAAATTGCATTTGCAGTTTGTTTTGRTTGTGTTTCACATTATGTTTTGCCCAATAGGAACTGAATGGTGAATAATGTATTGTGTCATTTTTGAGTCACTTTTGTTGTGAATAAGAATAGAAGCATCCACATTAATGTAGGAGTGTTCAGAAATATCTTCTATTCTTATTTACAACAAAAGTGACKACAAAATGACACAATACATGATTCACCATTCAGTTCCAATTGGGCAAAACATAATCTGAAACACAACAAAAGCAAACTGCAAATGCATCCAACAAGTTTGAAGATCATTGATGTAGTCATTGCGTGCTAGGAATACAGGGCCAAATACTAAACTTTTGACTGCTTTAATACACTATAAGTGAATTTGGCTTAATAGTTATGGAGAAAAGAAAACATATTAAAATGGAGGGACTAAATACATGAAGTGCTTTAATTTCTAAACGGGAAAACAGATGTGTGTGAAAATACCCTAAAATACGATAGTGGTAGATGATGCAATACTATGTGTTTAGGGTTTACCTTAAGTGGCTATTGTGTAGCAACAGAGATAATGCATATTGTCTCAATATTCCTATATCCTCGCCAATTCATCAGATGCACACAAAAAGTGTGTGTGTGTGTGTGTGTGTGTGTGTGTGTGTGTGTGTGTGTGTGTGTGTTGGTGTGTGTGGTGTGTGTGTGTGGTGTGTGTTGTGTGTTGGTGTGTGTGTGTGTGTGTGTGTGTGTGTGTGTGTGTGTGGTGTGTGTGTGTGTGTGTGTGTGTGTGTGTGTGTGTGTGTGTGTGTGTGTGTGTGTGTGTGTGTGTGTGTGTGTGTGTGTGTGTGTGTGTGTGTAGTCCCCTGCATGTGGAGCCCTGCTGAGCCCCAGTGCTGCAGTAGAGATAGGGAATGACAGTGTGAAATGAAACACACAGATAGGGAAGTGGCAGACAGCAGACAGGGCCAGCCTCTCTGTGCGCTGGAGATTAGGCTGACTCCTACTCCACATTCTCAGGACCAGCCCAGACCAGGCCCAGCCTGGCTCCACCGTTCCCTCACAGTTCCCCCAGACTGTGAGAGCCAGGCCAGAGCCATTCCACACACAGAGGGAGACGCACAGACAGACGCACAGACAACCTATGACAATCACATCACACAGAACTCCATGTGGGACAACCACAGACACCAACACAAATATCACACAGAATCAGACATGAGTAAATATGATCAGCAGACATACTGCGTGTGGTCCAGCCACACACCACACACCAACACACACACACACACACACACACCACACACACACCACACACACACCACACACACACACACACACACACACACACACAACACACACACACACACACAACACACACACACACAACACCACACACACACACACACACACACACACACACACACACAACACACACACACACACACACACACACAACACACACACACACACACACACACACAGACAGACACACACACCAAAGGGACCTCCCCAGCCCTCGGATTCTGCAGATGTCTTGGTGTCTCTCCAAGTGACTGTAGCCTACTATTCTAATCTGTCCATTCATAGACAATAAATACCTTTGGAAATTCCTGAACTATCACTGGGATTATATGGAAAATGAAGATAAACCCTCAAATTCCATTCAAGTTGAAGGAATGTACCCACAAATTACAATGGCGTCACATTTGTAGATTATCAAAGTTAAAAGGCATTCATCAAAAGACAATTTCTCCCTAGTGGATACCAGAGAGAGAAACAGAACATTACTAAAACGGACATAAATAACAAATAGGTGCTTAAGGATTGCACCGAGTGCATCTTACATTCTATTTACATAACCAGAGACTGACCGGAGACAAGGTACAGCGCGATCCGGGCCCCTTCTCAGAGCCGCTTGGAGCAGCGTGATGAACTGCGTAATGAGGCTCGCGCGGAGCAGGCCTCACTAGGCACCTCATTCATAAGCGTCGGTATCAGCCTCTGCAGTGAGAGACGAGAATTACACAGCTCGCTAACCCACCGGTTTGGTTGTCTGTGAAATAGTGGGATTATGACAGCCGCAGACCGAGGAAAAAATGATGGGTAATAGGTAAAGGATCAAATAACTTTGGTAGACTTTTGAGGCTTTTGGGGAGACGCCGAGGGCGTGTAGGTTGACGGTTCACTATAGGGTCACAGAAACAATTATCGTTTTATACGATTTATTTGATTTCATAACCATATTCCATACTGCAGCAGAGCAGATAGCCTATGTCTCTTTCACACCATAAATAATAAAGACGATTATTTCAACCGTAGGCCTACATAGTTTATATTGTGCGTAAGTATGTCATTTCTACAACAACCCTATCTAAATTGAATAACCAATATTATCTGCATGGCCTCGTAGTGGTTGTCTGRTTTGGCCTGTAATGAGAATGGGCCTGTTTTTATTTAACCAACATGTCCTCATCACATTTGATATAAATCGTTAAGGATAATGGAATAGAATAGAATAGAGATACAAAATTCCCAATTCCCAATCCCAATCTGGCCCTCAACCATCACGGTCACCTAATAATCCCCAGTTTACAATTTGGCTCATTCATCCCCCTCCTCTCCCCTGTAACTATTCCCCAGGTCGTTGCTGCAAATGAGAACGTGTTCTCAGTCAACTTACCTGGTAAAATAACGGTAAAATAAATAAATAAAATAAACAAATCCATTTGAGAGCTGAAAGTCCCGCTGCCCACGCAAAATGACACTTGACCTGATATTTATGATTTTTTTTTGCAAATGGAAGAAAAAAAAACGATATGATGAGTGGATTTGTTTTATTGTTTATTCCTACAGTGAGTTTCAAAAAAAATGTTTTAATGTAATCTAACAACTTGTAGGGGATCCAGTATTTCTCAATGTAGGCCAAACTATTCATATGTGTGTGAAAAGTAGCCGGTAGTTAATTCCATCAACAATGTGAAATGTCTCATTATTTTAGGGGTTACAAGTATAATTTATAGATGACGTGTTTTATATGGAGAAGTTAAATGGTTAATATAGATATGTTCACCCACACTTGTTATTATATATGTTTTATTTGATACTGAATTGGTCATTTAGAACACAGAACATTTTTAAATAGGGCTATTACCGACAGAAATATATCCAATATTTCAGTTTGTCTGTCATTAGCAGTCGTAATCATTGATAAACTGCTCACGCACATTCACCGTCTTGCATGTTATGAACAGTCATTTACAGTTAATTTCTCACACATTGCAGCATGTTTTCGTTAAATGCAATGCATTGGCGAATCTGTCTCAAGAGGATCACAATTATACATCATTTGTTCAATCGTTTGAACCTCTTTGTTAGTAGGCCTACGTGTTATTTAGATRAACTCTTTCTTGGTCATTTCTGCTGGATTAATCCCATTATGAATAACGTCTAAATCAGAGATACATGAGCAATTATGATTGTTTCTCCATTTTAATGAATTACCATGAATCAAAAAACACCAAACACACTTCCTATTTTTGTGACTTTTGGAGTCAACCTGAAGTCAGGCATTCACTGAAATCTCACTAACTGTTTTAACACTGATTGATTGGTGGCTAATTAATAAACTGGGTCCGACGGTCAGAGTAACGGCCCATTCTATGATGACAGACATTCAGACGACCAAACCCATCCTTGATTGAAAGGCGACTGTAGAAAATGAACAGAGGGATTAAGTCACAGGTCGTTGGACCCTCCGCAGTGATGAAAGAAAATACACGTATTGAGTAGAAGACAGTCACACAGCATCCTCTGATTGTCTCCTAGCGCCCTGCGCTCCTGAGGGGCACGAGAAGTGATCATATTAATCTCATTACCTGAGACAGATCTAAGGGAAGGCCTAGTTTCGAGTTTTATTAGTCGTATTTACAGGATACACAGGCCTACATGGATAAACGGAACAGAATACACAGCTCCCAAATGGAGTTGTTTCTCTTAATAATATATTATCCTTAACGATTTATATTAAATGTGATGGGAATTTAAACTAGAAACAACCACTTGATGAGAATATAATATCATATCATCAATATAGGTAACTAATATTCACAAGTACCAACAATTATTTTCACAAAAAAAATTATAGAATGATGTAAATGATCAGGATAAGCCATATAATATGATGTTATTGCCTCGTTATTGCCTCGTAATTATTATAGGGAGTGTGAAAGTATCGATATACTGTTATTATGCAGTTAATACCACTCCTACTAAAACAATACTAACTCTACGCATACTACTGCTCATGATAATAATAACAATAATTAATAACATAAGCACAGCATGATAATAATGTAATTATAATAGTTCGCCTATTAATTACAGTTGTATCATCATTAGTAATGATAGTTGCAGTGAGTTACAGGACTGCTGTTGGCAGTATTTGTTAGGCTCTGTCTTGAGGTATTAGTGTTAGACCTAATAATCGTGAAAATCGTGTTTGTGAAATTATTATCGTGCACTTTTTCGTGTGGAGGTGGAGTCAATCGTTAATATAACAATGACTCAAAATGTCTATAATGAGAGTGATTAGGCTATTGTATCATCATGCCAAGTTATTGGTCGTATCTCTTATCGTCTTGCTGTTTTTATAGAGCTCATTCTGATTTATCTTGTCATAAAACCAAGCATAACTTTCCCTTTCAGAGGAGACATTATTTTACAGCATGTGTATAAGGCTCGCTTCAAAAACTAGCATTATTATATCTAAAGGCCTACACTGTTAACTTAGACATGTCGGTGTTTAATTTCGCATATATTTTTTAGGTCTATTATTTATTAGAATGCACCATCGCGATTAATATCTATGAAAACAATAGATGTTTATGTTTGGGCTCCCGAGGGGCACAGCGGGCTAAGGCACTGCATCTCAGTGCTAGAGGCGTCACTACAGACCCTGGTTCGATCCTGAGCTGTATCACAATCGGCCGTGATTGGGAGTCCCATAGGGCGGTGCACAATTGGCCCAGCGTCGTCCGGGTTAGGGGAGGGTTTGGCTGAGGTAGGCCGTCATTGTAAAATAAGAAGTTGTTCTTAACTGACTTGCCTAGTTAAATAAAGGTTAAATAAAAAATATAAAAAATKTAAGGATTCGGTTAAAATCGGGTTAATTCATTTGAAAGTATATGGAGACCATCTAAACAAAATTCACAAATCTGAAGGAACTGTGACAATTTCTTCGATCTTTATATGTTATCTTATAWTGATTCTAAAAACAACCAAGACACAGCAAATTCAGCAAAGGTGGGTCTCTTCTTCATGTTGGCTCGTCCTCCATGCCCCTCTCCTCCTCCAACTCCTGAGACCTACCTTGGAGTGCATCACGTGGTCTTAGTTCGTACAAATAACTCGCAGTAGAGTTTTCCAGTAGAGAACGAATCGGAGCTCTGTTATATCAGCAATTATCAGCGACAGTAACTATCTTCAGATACTAAGAATAGGAGAGAGACACTTGGACCATCCGGGAAGTAAGGAATTGCTTTTTCTCGTAAACTTTTACTCGCAAAGACATTTTGGACATCTTTGTGGGAGCCTCAGTCACTTTCGTTGGGTCTATCTGAGTGAAGTTTGCCCACAGCGCTGCTCAAGCTGCTCCTCTGAAAAACAGACTTTATCACCCGACCGTCCTTATCTGGTGAGATAATACTACGAGAGCTCTTGTGTGAAATTGTATTCCTCTTGTGCACACTGCAATCAAGGTTTTATGTGATTTGCGTTACGATTGATAAACATATAGCCTATACATCACACATATGGCTCCTCTATCTATTGGGGGTTGATTAGGTTCCTATGATTTAATGACATGGTGCAAGTCGGGTGTTCCTCAGGATATCTCGGGTAGCTGATTAGTTATATCTRCATGCAAAGATATGGGAGACCATTAGTGTCGTTTGAATCCATTAAATGTCAATCACAATGATACAGATAATATATTACTCTTGTTATTGATCAAGTTGTTTTCTATTTTTCCTTGTATTGCTACAGCAGTTATTTGATTGTGCGATTTACATCAATTTACTTTAGGCCTAATTCGTGATATTATCCATAGATTGACCTAAATGATAGCGAACGTTAGTTTAAAGAGAAAGGAGAAAAAAATGTACTAAACAAAAGATTWAGATAAAAGATGGGTCAAAATACGCCTCCGGCTGTTCAGGCCACAGGTGCGAATTGTAGACTGCTGGGTGATGTTTCTKCTTTAATTAGTGGACACAATCCCTCAATTACAGGACACATTTGTTGATTGTGGTTCTTTCCCCTTCATTCAGGAGTGGATTTGTTAATTATCCGGCGACTGGATAACGAAAAACCGCCGACGAYTYGCCGAAGTGTCTTTACGTGACCCGYTTTGTCCCAGGAGTCAGTACCCATATTCTTCCAAATAGGACGAATATACGGTGTCAGAATGTACCAAAGCATTGCTTTGTCATCCAACCAGTCCCCATATGCACACGATGCAGGGAAYTATATGCACCCTTCAGCGAGTTCCCCCGTGTACGTGCCCACTACGAGGGTGCCTGCTATGCTGCAAACCCTGCCGTACTTGCAGACATGCGAGTCCACCCATCAGTCCCATGGCCTCGGCGGGCATCATGGCTGGCCTCAGACTGGCGCAGACAGTTCGTCCTTCAACCCGGGCAGCCCCCATCCACTCCCCGGGTTCTCCTACTCTCACAGCCCGCCAGTAAGCAGCAATACAGGCAGGGACACAACCTACCAAAACCCGCTTGTGCTCAGTAACGGTGGTCGAGCCGACCAGTATGGCAGCGCTTTGGTACGGTCTGTTGGAGGATCGTACTCGAGTCCCTACGCGTACATGAGCCCTGAGATGGCAACCTCTTGGACACCAGGCCACTTTGAGAGCGGCATGATCAGTCTTCAGGGACGGCAAGGTTGCCTGTCTGGGAGAAGGTCCAGTTTTGGTACGTAACAGTCTTTGATAAATAAGGCGAACCGTGTGTTTGTTTGTCTAACAATTCCACTCAAACCGAAGGGAAATTGTCATATCAAATTAATGTAGGCTACTCGTATTTAAAAATTGTTTCACTTATGTATGTGGAGAATTGGTGAAGGCCACAAATGAAAAGAATTAGCACATAATCAACAACAAAAATCTAATGAATTCATATAGCAGGCCTAGTCGTCCTTTACTGGCCTATAGAAGCACTACAGGAGGCACACTAAACATATAGACCTATATTTCAATCAATCTGAATCATGGTTATAAGATTAAATGTTGTGGATAATTCACCTTAAATCTTTTCCAATATTTTTTCGATAACAGGTCTTTATTGGTTAGATCTACTTTGCAAATGAGGCTATTCGTTTCTGTGGCTGTCAAGGGTTAAAGGGTCCTGTGCTCTGATCTCTCAATTTTCAGCCTGGTTGTTTCTTCAGTTATTTATTGATGCGATTGAGAAATCCCATTCTATGTGGTAAACTCTAGCATCGATTGTACTCAGTCACTGGGATTCAATTAGCCTAACAAAAGTAACCTTTTTGTCAGCGTTCACAATACACATTCTTTAAATGAGAAGGTTGCTAAAACCAATTAATTAAAGTGCTAATTTAATCCCCACTACCTGTCAGTTTTCTTTTGCAGTGTTTTGATTATCAGTACAGACATTCACTAGTGAAAACTGTCCAATTGTCACCTTGATCAGATCAGACGGAAAAGTGATATTTGGAAATGCGTCTGCAATACACGTTTGGCAAGCAGCCAACACGTCCTTTGAAGGTGGAACATCAAAATGCCTATTACGTTTAACGTGTTTTGAAGCAGGATCTTTCCCTGTTGTATGGATATGAGGACGTCAGTTTCTTGTAGGCATATAGCCCATATCCAGGATTTTTTATGTAACCTTTATTTAACTAGGCAAGTGAGTTATTAAGATCAAGTTCTTATTTACAATCACGGCCTACACCAGCCAAAACCGGACGACGAATCACGGCCGGTTGTGATACCGCCTGGATTCGAACCAGGAGTTATGTAGTGACGCCTCTAGCACTGAGATGCAAGGCCTTAGACCGCTGCCCCACTCGGGAGCCCAAACAAGTAATCTGTTGATTACTTCGTTTCACATCAAAAATAGGAACGCATTTTCATCCTGGTGAAATGAATTTGTGGATTTTCTATTTATTTTGGATTTGCTGACGTAAATAACCATACCACATTCGTAATTTAACACATATGTGTGTGTGTGTGTGTGTGTAGTTATGTGAGTATGTATGTGTTGTGTCTGTGTCCGTGTGTATGTGTGTGTGGTGTGTGTGTGTGTGTTGTGTGTGTTGTTTTGTGGTGTGTGTGTTGTGTGTGTGTGTGTGTTGTGTTGTGTGTGTGTGTGTGTGTGTGTGTGTGTGTGTGTGTGTGTGTGTGTGTGTGTGTGTGTGTGTGTGTGTCCAAGTTTGGTTTAAAGTGGTGGTCAATATATTAATATAGCCACTTACATATCTCATGGCACACTCACATTACGCACACATTACGCATGAGGAAAATAAGACATTCAACATGATTTAAAAAATATATAGATATATTTTTAGGCCCTACGGTTTTTTCTATTGTTATTATTGTTTTCAACATTATTGTTATTGTTTTTATCTATTGACCCTCTTTCAATATGTGGACAAGGAATTCTAGCAATTAATTGTAGGAGGCCGTCGCCTGTCAGTAGCTTGATTGATATGGGGACCCCTGGATCCTTAACACTGATAAGAGCCCCATTGACATTCCACCCGTCTGAGCCCTGTGCCTCGCCAGCCGCCCTAATAGATACGCCAATGACCCTGTATCCATATTGATACATTCGGACTAGATATATTTTAATCACCGAGATGGCTTTAAATTCTACTCGAGCGAGCTAAGCCGGGACATTTATCACGCGCTGACGCGTTCTCTTCACGATATGGGTTTACACATCAAAGATGTCTAAACTTATGGCTTTCATGTCTGGATTTTTTATCTTCCATTTTTTAATTTATTATAGCCTATCCTTTCTATTTATAGAAAACATACAACATGTGACCCAAAAACTTTTTTTTTACCCAATATCCAAATAGGCAAACACATAGCACTTGCAATCGAAAATAAATTATATTCCTCTCATTTTACAAAATTATCCACATTTAACGAATTATGCAATTTAACTAAAGATGATCAAGGGTATTTCCATAACCAGTTCCAGCCATGTTCATGTTTTGCTCAAGTGTGATCATGCATTAAAACCAACGCAACAMCACATACAAAAAATATTAAAACTCTAAATGTTGTCTTCATCAAATTACAGACATGTTGGAGGAGTTCCCGGGAGAGGGTCGTGAGTGTGTAAACTGCGGCTCCATCTCCACTCCTTTGTGGCGACGAGACGGTACCGGGCACTACCTGTGCAATGCCTGTGGCCTGTACCACAAGATGAACGGAATCAACAGGCCGCTCATCAAACCACAGAAACGCCTGGTAAGCACCATAAAAGTGTATATAACTTGTCCTAGATATATCTTATTGAGTAGAACCATTATTATGCCCACATATACAAAAKTATGTGGACACCTGTTCTTCGAACATCTCATTCCAAAATCATGGGCATTAATATGTTGTTGGTCCCCCCTTAGCTGCTTTAACAGCCTCCACTCTTCTGGGAAGGCTTTCTACTAGATGTTGGAAAATTGCTGCGTGGCCTCGCTTCCATTCAGCCACGAGAGCATTAGTGAGTTCGGGCACTGATGTTGGGTGATAAGGCCTCGCTCATAGTCGGCGTTCCAATTCATCCCAAATGTGTTCCTTGGGGTTGAGGTCAGGGCTCTGTGCAGGCCAGTCAAGTTCTTCCACACCGATCTCGAAAAACCATTTCTCAATGGACCTCGCTTTGTGCACGGGKGCATTGTCATGCTGAAACAGGAAAAGGCAATCTACAAACTGTTGCCACAAAGTTGGAAGCACAGAATCGTCKAGAATGACAATGTATGATGTGAAGTTAACATTTCCCTTCATTGGAACTAAGGTTCCTCCACCAAACACAGATTCGTCCGTTGGACTGCCAGATGGTGAAGYGTGGTTCATCACTCCAGAGAACGCGTTTCCACTGCCCCAGAGTCCAATGGTSGCAAGCTTTACACCACTCCTGCCGACGCTTGGCATTGCGCATGGTGATCTTAGGCTTGTGTGCAGCTGCTCGGCCATGGAAACCCATTTCATGAAGCTCCCGATGAACAGTTCTTATGCTGACGTTGCTTCCAGAGGCAGGTCGGTTGCAACCGAGGACAGACAATTTTTACACGCTAAGCGCTTTAGCTGTGAGCTTGTGTGGCCTACCACTTCACGGCTGGGCCGTTGTTGCTCCTAGATGTTTCCATTTCACAATAACAGTACTTACAGGTAACMGRGGCAGCTCTAGCAGGGAAGAAATTTGATGATCTTACTTGTTGGAAAGGGGACATTTTATGACRGTGCCACGTTGAAAGTCACTGAGCTCTTCAATAAGTCCATTGTACTGCCAATGTTTGTCTATGGAGATTGCATGGGTGTGTGTTMGATTTTATACACCTGTCAGCRACGGGTGTGGCTGAAATAGCCGAATTCACTAATTTGAAGTGGTGTCCACATACTTTTTGAGCTGTTAAAAGAGTCAACGAGCTTTAAAAATTGAGTTTTAAGAATGTTAATGACTAAATGTATTGATTGATTTGGTGGGTTTTGAGAAGAAAAAAAGTCATATGCAGATATTAGGTTTTTCTAGGTCAAAGCAGTTAACACAGGAATTGGTGGTCAGAAGGAGGTGGGAAAAGAATGGAACATAGTGGGTCAGTGATTGTCTGAAGAAGGTCAGTGTAGTAGAGTGAGAGAAAGAGGCCTTCACTGCTGTCTTTTTCCCAGGCAGGAACCAGCCTCTCAGAGCAGCTGCTGTGAATTACCCCAGCTCGGCTCTGCCTGTGCTTGTTCTGTTTTTATTTGTCCTTCAGTGACCTTGCCCTTGGGTTGTCTGTTTTTAGCCAGATCTGYATGAGGCAACAGAACAGCATGACTTAACAACCGTGTTTCTGATGAAAAATCTCACTTGTGTCCAATAACAAGCTGATAGAGAGGCAGGTTCAGCCAGGAGTACTTAGTGCTTAGCCCAGCACTATGTGAAAAATTTCTCATGTGAAGTCCTTATCAGTACATTGACTGTTTGGTTTCTCCATGGATACTATGGCGGAATCTTGTGCACAATACACAAAAGGAAGTCACTTATAGTAAAGGGATACTTCACCCAAATACATTTTTTACACAAAGTATAACAGAGTCAGTAACACAATATATGTACTGTATATATTTTTTTGGGGGGCTGAATTATCCCGTTAAGGTGCTCATTCTCTAGACCTGTCATACAATCCATCTTTAACTGGTCTTGTCCTTGGTCCAGCTCTCTCTCAGAAGAATGTCTGAATAATTCTTTGAGTTGTCTGATTGGTTCTAGTCGGTTATCGGTTATTGATCGGTTATTGATTGGCTATTGACGCCTTGTCTTTACTTCTCCATCTATAGCAGACCACATCTCGCCGGGCTGGCCTGTGCTGCACTAACTGCCTCACCAGCACGACTACGCTGTGGCGTCGCAACGCAGAGGGAGAGCCTGTCTGCAACGCCTGTGGCCTGTACATGAAACTACATGGGGTAGGTCCACCACCCCATCCAACACACACCCACACAGCCCACACACAGCACACACACACACCAACACGTACACACACGACACATCACACCACAACAACACACACACACACACACCACAGACACACCAAAACACACGACCACGCCACACACCTTTTCCCATGGACCCTACACTACTCCATCAATCATCTAAGTTTACACAACGTTTGACCCTGGTGGATCCTATGTAATTGCTGTAAGAATTAAGCCCCCTATTAGCCTGGCCAGTGGCATGTGGGCTTGCGTATTGAATTCATGTCTTCTGTAATAAGCTTTCCAAGTTATCATCATGGATGTTGTTATCAAAAGAGAGTGGGAGGGGTCGGTCTTGTGTGTAGTTGTCGCAGTAAAGCTTGGCCTTTGTTTACAACTTAGGATCTAACATTATTGGCCTCTCCTCCTCTTAGGTCGCCGACCATGCGCATGAAGAAGGGAAAGCATTCAGACCACGGAAACCGGAAACTAAGATGCCCCCCAGTCCCAAACCTCAACAGTAAGAATGGGGCTGGAAGAAAGAATATGAGAGGATGTTCTGAGGTTGTATTCAGGTTTGATGATGGTCCTTTACCTGTCAATCCCCATATATCTGCCTGTCTAGTCTTCCAGGAGGTTGTCAGCCTCAGAGGCACCACCACCGTCCCTCCCTATGTCTCGTCTTCGGATAATCATGCATCTGACCGTATCTTAAGATTCTACCCAACATGCCTCCTCACTCCTACGCCGGGAAGACCGTAGCCTCTGTGTCGCCAGGTAAGCTTCTCACTCCTGTTTATCAAGCTACAGCTCACTTCTTTGGTCTAGCAAATATCAGCCCATTAGTTCCCACTAAGACCTTATCATTGTGGTCCGTCATTTAAATATCCCATTCTATTCTTTGAAGGCTTCATCACATCTGGACAGTTCAGGACATGTCGACATCAAATACGAGAACTACCCCTTTACGCCCACGTCCATCGCCCCACAGAACTCCTGGTGTGCTCTGTCTCAGGCATGAGCTTGACCGCAGCTCACCGTGTTCTGATTCTGGACCCAGCTCAGCTCACTGTGGATAATATAGACTTGTGACARGAACTACCTATTATAGACTTACTCTCTTTCCCATGGCTGGAGGGAGGAAAAAACAGAAGGAAGCGACGGCAATCAAGTGGAATGTATAGAAATAACTTTTTACTGGCTACTATCAATACTATTTCTAGTTGTAGTTTTTGTTGTGGTTGTCTTTGTTGTTGTTGTCATTATTGATATTTTTCTAATATCACCATCACAGTTTTACGTGGTATTTCAGCCGATAACCAGAAACAGTTCAACAAGTTATCACGGAGTGTTATTCACAAATCCAGAAGGACAAAACACGCAAGTGTTTTATTACCTCTGAACATGTTTCATTACTAGCGTGTAGATGATTAACTTCTATATACATTATTTATGTTRAGATAAGAACAGTCATGAAMCTCCAAAGCCAACATGTCATATCCCAGAAGTCCATTCCCTTCTAGAATGCCTTGTGTGTTCAAGGTATGAAATCTAAAATAGAAAGAATACATTTACATGTGCTTTCTATGTAATGAATTGCATAGTTGTTCATTTRACAAACGATGCATATATTTACACAGATACTGTATATACTGTATATGTTATCAGATATGTTGAAAGTGCATAAACACTTTTTTATTTTAGATGTCATAATTGTGTACTTGAATTAGTTTTCATTTTTTCCAAGACCCCTGTTCTATTAGTTCCGCTTTTGACAATGTGCTGTCTGCTCATTTAAAGTGCAATGACTTAATTTAAAAAAAAATAAAGACAAAGAAAAATACTTTTATTTTAATTGTTTTGAATACGTTCATCTAATTTTATTTGCTGTGTTTTTGTTGRAATATAAGGGAATTCTATTGTTACTTTATAACCTAAAATTGTTCAGAGACTTGAGTCTACTTTAGTTGTTTAACCAAGTCTGATAGTCTCGTTGGTTTTGCAATGCTCTTTGAAATCTGTTTAGTTTAATAAACCGATAAATTAATTGTTCCTTGATTTTATGAAGTAACTTAAAAACAATTGTAAAATAATCCACTTTTATTTTATTGTTTACCTTTCAATAATTATTTTGTGCATGACCTGCCATCCTAAGTTATATATAGTAGATGACTTAAAAATCAGTTTTTACTTGTCTCTGATGTGGACTGCAGGGTTATTTCCATAACCGCTGACATCCTGTGTGATATTTATAGTCAAAACAATTGTTTGATGCCAAACTACAGATGCAAGCTACATTATAGTAGGCTGTAAAACATTTTTTGGTCTGTTTATTCAATATTTCAATTAATATTTGGTTTCAAACTAATGTTCTCGGGTGGGTTCTGTCTGTGTATTAGAGTTCTTTGCTATTGTATCCTTCTCAGTAGTCTAGGTGTATTTGGAAACTAGGGAGTATCTATCCTGTCCGGTTATATGGTTGTCGTTAACGATGTATAGTGTGTGTGGTGTGTTTGTGTGTGTGTGTGTGTGTGGATCGTGATGTGTGTGTGTGGTGTGTGTGTGTTGTGTCTGTGTTTCGTCTCTGGTCTGTATGTCTGGGTGCCTGAGAGGGCGTGTCTCCTCCTTGTTCTCTCAGCCAAGTCGTTGTCGACCAAAGGTTGGTTCCAACTGTGCTTTATGGCCCCTGGGACTATGCCTTGCTGGCCGCGTTGCCCCGGCACTTGAAATAGTGGCTGGCGCGACAGCGTCAACCATAAGCTTACTCTCCTACTTCGATCACGTGGAGACAGCAGAGGCAAGGTGCCTGCCACTACCCTCCTTTTATGACTATTTGCCAATTGTTTCTGTACTCTATCTTGTGTGTGTAGTTGCTGCATGAGAGAGTTATGTGATTGTATGAACTGAATGGGTCATACACTCTTACACTCAATAGCTCACTCTGCAGCAGCATGACGGCTATTATGATGGCATTTTAGAGCATTTTGGTTATGAACCTCAGGACAAAGAAGGATGGACACGCCGCGTAAAGAAATACCATCCTTCCACCTCGCCGTGTTTGTCTTGAAAAGATTTTCTTTCTGATCACAATGAGATATTGTGGAATTATAGTAACAATTGTATGCAGGTAAACACAGCCTCCAACACCCCCCCCCCCCGCTTCAAACACCAACCTGTTGTGTTTGCATTACCCCACCCCTTGAAAGGTCATTCTAAGTGCTATATAGTGCTAAATAGACAGTCCACACAGGGAGCGGGTCAATCAACCCTAGGAGCCTGAGCCACCATTTACAATTCAATAGCCGGTGAGTTCGTGTGGTCGTGGCAGTGTAAAATATTTGGGACTTCTGGAGAGCCAAGTGTCTCATCTCTCACAGCCACTTGTGGGATGGAAGAACTACCCATAGAAGGAGGCTATGCAACGGCCATGTATTTTGTCCTAGACCCCACTCTCACTCTCCCTGTCCTGTAGCTCTGTGGTTAGCCTTTGACTCAGTATTCTGCTGACGTTTGAGCTTGCCACTGTCATGCTATTTACTATTGTGAGAGAAAGTTTACCACTACAGCTAATCTATTTTCTGAGACAGCCAAGGTCGATGACTAAAACCTTGTGGCTKGACCTAAGAACACCAATGCCAGCGTCACTGAAGTGTCAAGGCCATGATTGTTCTTTTTGTTAGATAGTACTCTTTAGTTTCTGTAGTTGCTCTACTATGATGTCTTCGATCCATCCTTCTGGGAAATGTAYGTGTGTGCGATTCCAGTCCCAGGAGAGATGTTATCCCCCTGCAGGTCTGTAGCGCTCTGTCTTCTGTGATGGAATTAGAATGGCTCACTTGGGGGTCCGAGAGATAGACCAACAGGGGAAAGGCACAGAGAGCAGAGATAGTGTGAGTGACTGAGGCTGAGGTYCATAGCGAGCGATGGCTTTTCCTCTTGGCCAGGCAGCAGTAACACAAGTCTTTCCCAGGGTCGCGCACCCCGGCCACTCCATTCAATTATTCCTCCGTCCATGGCGGAAAACAGGATATTGTCTTTAAACTCAACAGTTATCCTGATGGTGTGTATGTGGTTGTGAGTGTAGCGGGGTGGCGGGAGTAGGGAGGGTAGTGCAGGCATTTATTTAGGTTAAATTCAGCTCTTAAATCAAAACTTCCACGCGTTGTCTCCACAGTGATTCCCCAAAGGCCTCACTCATCGCTCTGCGTGACAGGGTGCTTAAATTGAGGAACGCAGACGTGTGTGCTTTGGTGTGTGTGTGTGTGTGCGCGTGCATGCGTAAGTGCGTGAGCGTATGTGTGTTWGCATGGGTTTTGATTTCTCAGGGCCGGCCAATGGATGATGTTTTTCCACTACGGCGTGTGAATGCCTTTTGCATGTTATAATCACTGCAGTGTCCTTTCTCCGTCTGTCCTAGTGCAGGATTCCAGGAATCGCTTCACAGTTTCCTCAGTCAGGGCAGAAGAGATAAACCCTGAACTTATGTACCCTCTAAACACCAAAAGGGGTTATGTCACTCACAGTCCTACTTTAGTTAGCAAAGGCCAATGAATGACACAATGAGTTACCTAATGGCCAAATACTGTTTCAGAATAGTCCTAACACTGACAGTTGGAGACATTTAGGGTAGTGTTCTGCAAAGGCCACAGTTCCAAGAAAAAAACTGTTCCTGCAACCTAATTGTACCTTGACAAATGCTTTAGTGGAAAGACATCATCAACCYACACTGATCATAATGCGTAAAGATATGAGTTCTGTCCAAAATGGAAGGGAGTTAATAGAAGTTTATATTTATTTTATCTTTATTTAACTAGGCAAGTCAGTTAAGAACAAATTCTTATTTACAAGACAGCCTCCCCAGCCAAACCCTAACCCAGACAACACTGAGCCCTATGGGACTCCCAATCATGGCCGGTTGTGATACAGCCTGAAATCGAACCAGGGTCTGTAGTGACGCCTCTAGCACTGAGATGCAGGGCCTTAGACCGCTGTGATACAGCTGCGCCACTCGGGAGCCCCAAATGTGATTCGGTAGTAGTTGATAGAAGTGAGTTGTAGTAGTTGATAGAAGTGAGTTGTAGTAGTTGATAGAAGTGAGTTGGTAGTAGTTGATAGAAGTGAGTTGCAACTACCAACTCACTTCTATCAACTACTACCAAACTCACTTCTATCAACTACTACCAACTCACTCTACTCAACTACTACCAACTCACTCTTCACTACACAACTCACTTCTATCAACTTACTACAACTCACTTCTATCAACTACTTACCAACTACTTCTATCAACTACTACCCAACTCACTTCTATCAATACTACAACTATACTTCTATCAACTACTACCAACTCACTTCTATCAACTACTACAACTAACTTCTATCAACTATACCAACTCACTTCTATCAACTACTACAACTCACTTCTATCATTTACTACCAATCACTTCTATCATACTACCAAATCACTTCTATCAACTTACTTACCAACTCACTTCTATCAACTACTACAACTCACTTCTATCAACTACTACCAACTCACTTCTATCAACTACTACAACTCACTTCTATCAACTTACTACCAACTCACTTCTATCAAACTACACCAACTCACTTCTATCAACTACTACCAACTCACTTCTATCAACTACTACAAACTCAACTTCTATCAACTACTACCAACTCACTTCTATCAAACTACTACCAACCACTTCTATCAACTACTACAACTCACTATCTATCACTACTACAACCACTTCTACAACTACTACAAACTCACTTCTATCAACTACTACCAAACTCACTTCTATTCAACTACTACCAACTCACTCTATCAACTACTACAACTCACTTCTATCAACTACCACCAACTCACTTATATCAACTACTACCAACTCACTTCTATCAACTACTACCAACTCACTTCTAATCAGTACTACACTCACTTCTATCAACTACTACCAACTCACTTCTATCAACTACTACAACTCACTTCATCAACTACTACAACTCACTTCTATCAACTACTACAACTCACTTCTATCAACTACTACAACTCACTTCTATCAACACTAACACACTTCTATCAACTACTACAACTCACTTCTATCAACTACTACCACTCACTTCTATCACTACTACAAACTCACTTCTATCAACTACTACAACTCACTTTTATCAACTACTACCAACTCACTTTCTATCAACACACCAACTCACTTCTATCAACTACTACCAACTCACTTCTATCAACTACTACCAACTCATTCTATCAACTACTACCAACTCACTTCTATCAACTACTACCAACTCACTTCTATCAACTACTACCAACTCACTTCTATCAACTACTACAACTCACTTCTATCAAACACTACCATCTCACTTCTATCAACTACTACCAAACTCACTTCTATCACAACTACTACCAACTCACTTCTATCAACTACTACAACTCACTTCTATCAACTACTACCAACTCACTTCTATCAACTACTACCAACTCACTTCTATCAACTACTACCAACTCACCATCTATCAACTTACTACCAACCCACTTCTATCAACTACTACCAACTCACTTCTATCAACTACTACAACTCACTTCTATCAACTTACTACCAACTCACTTCTATCAACAACTACCACTCACTTCTATCAACTACTACCAACTCACTCTATCAATACTACCAACTCACTTCTATCAACTACTACCAACTTCACTTCTATCAAACTACTACCAACTCACTCTATCTATCACTCACCTTCAACTACTACAACTCACTTCTATCAACTACTACCAACTCACTTCTATCAACTACTACCAACTCACTTCTATCAAAACTACTACCAACTCACTTCATCAACTACTACAACTCACTCTATCAACTACTACCAACTCACTTCTATCAACTACTACAACCACTCTATCAACTACTACAACTCACTTCTATCAACTACTACCAAATCACTTCTATCAACTACTACCAACTCACTTCTATCAACTACTACCAATCACTTCTATCAACTACTACCAACTCACTTCTATCAACTACTACAACTCACTTCTATCAACTACTACCAACTCACTTTCTATCAACTATACCAAACTCCACTTCTATCAACTACTACCAACTCACTTCTATCAACTACTACACAACTCACTTCTATCAACTACTACAACTCACTTCTATCAACTACTACAACTTCACTTCTATCAACTACTACCAACTCACTTCATACTAACTACTACAGACTTCAACTTCTATCAACTACTACAAACTACACTTCTATCAACTACCACAACTCACTATATCAACTACTACCAAACTCACTTCTATCAACTACTACCAACTCACTTCTATCAACTACTACCAACTCACTTCTATCAACTACTACCAACTCACTTCTATCAACTACTACAACTCACTTCTATCAACTACTACAACTCACTTCTATCAACTACTACAAACTCACTTCATCAACTACTACAACTCACTTCTATCAACTACTACAACTCACTTCTATCAACTACTACAACTCACTTCTATCAACTACTACAACTCACTTCTATCAACTACTACCACTCACTTCTATCCAAACTACTACAAACTCACTTCTATCAACTACTACAACTCACTTCTATCAACTACTACAACTCACTTCTATCAACTACTACCAACTCACTTCTATCAACTACTACCATCTCACTTCTATCAACTACTGCCAACTCACTTCTATCAAACTACACCAACTCACTTCTATCAACTACTACAACTCACTTCTATCAACTACTACCATCTCACTTCTATCAACTACTACCAACTCACTTCTATCAACTACTACCAACTCACTTCTATCAACTACTACAACTCACTTCTATCAACTACTACCAACTCACTTATATCAACTACTACAACTCACTTCTATCAACTACTACAACTCACTTCTATCAACTACTACCAACTCACTTCTATCAACACTACCAACTCACTTCTATCAACACTACCAACTCACTTCTATCAACTTACTACCAACTCACTTCTATCAACTACTACCAACTCACTCTATCAACTACTACCAACTCACTTCTATAAACTACTACAATTCACTTCTATCAACTACTACCAACTCACTTCTATCAACTACTACCAACTCACTTCTATCAACTACTACAACTCACTTCTATCAACTACTACCAACTCACTTATATCAACTACTACAACTCACTTCTATCAACTACTACCAACTCACTTCTATCAACTAGTACCAACCCACTTCTATCAACAACTACAACTCACTGCTATCAACTACTACCAACTGACTCTATCAACTACTACCAACTCACTTCTATCAACTACTACCAACTCACTTCTATCAACTACTACCAACTCACTTCTATCAACTACTACAACTCACTTCTATCAACTACTACCAACTCAACATCTATCAACTACTACCAACCCACTTCTATCAACTACTACCAACTCACTTCTATCAACTACTACAACTCACTTCTATCAACTACTACCAACTCACTCTATCAACTACTACCAACTCACTTCTATCAACTACTACCAACTCACTTCTATCAACTACTACCAAACTCACTTCTATCAACTACTACCAACTCACTTCTATCAACTACTACCAACTCACTTCTATCAACTACGACAACTCACCTTCTATCAACTCTACAACTAACTTCTATCAACTACTACCAACTCACTTCTATCAACTATTACAACTCACTTCTATCTAACTACTACAACTCACTTCTATCAACACTACCACTCACTTCTATCAACTACTACCAAATCACTTCTATCAACTACTACCAACTCACTTCTATCAACTACTACCAACTCACTTCTATCAACTACTACCAACTCACTTCTATCAACTACTACAACTCACTTCTATCAACTACTACCAACTCACTTCTATCAACTACTACCAACTCACTTCTATCAACTACTACCAACTCACTTCTATCAACTACTACAAAAACTCACTTCTATCAACTACTACCAATCCACTTCTATCAACTACTACCAACCCACTTCTATCAACTACTACAACTCACTTCTATCAACACTAAAAACTCACTTCTATCAACAACTACCAACTCACTTCTATCAACTACTACCAACTCATTCTATCAACTACTACAACTCACTTCTATCAACTACTACAACTCACTTCTATCAACTACCACCAACTCACTTATATCAACTACTACCAACTCACTTCTATCAACTACTACCAACTCACTTCTATCAACTACTACATCTCACTTCTATCAACTACTACCAACTCACTTCTATCAACTACTACAACTCACTTCTATCAACTACTACAACTCACTTCTATCAAACTACTACAACTCACTTCTATCAACTACTACAACTCACTTCTATCAACTACTACAACTCACTTCTATCAACTACTACCACTCACTTCTATCAACTACTACAACTCACTTCTCAACTACTACAACTCACTTCTATCAACTACTACAACTCACTTTCTATCAACTACTACAACTCACTTCTATCAACTACTACCAACTCACTTATATCAACTACTACAACTCAATTCTATCAACTACTACATTACATTTACATTTAAGTCATTTAGCAGACACTCTTATTCCAGAAAGCGACTTACAAATTGGGCTATAACTACCACAACTCACTTCTATCAACTACCTACACAAACTCACTTCTCACTCACAACTACTACAACTCACTTCTACTCATACTATCAACTACACAACTCACTCTATCAACTACTACAACTCACTTCTATCAACTACTACCACCACTTCTAATCAACTCATCTACACACTCACTTCTATCAACTACTACAACTCACTTCTATCAAAACTACTACAACTCCACTTCTATCAACTACTACAACTCACTTCTATCAACTACTACAAACTACTTTATCAACTACTAACAACTCACTTCTATCAACTACTACCAACTCACTGTCTATCAACTACTACAACTCACTTCTATCAACTACTACAATCACTTCTATCAACTACTACAACTCACTTCTATCAACTACTACCAACTCACTTCATCAACTACTACCAACTCAACTTCTATCAACTAACTACCACTCACTTCTATCAACTACTACAACTCACTTCTATCAACTACTACAACTCACTTCTATCAACTACTACAACTCACTTCTATCAACTACTACCACTCACTTCTATCAACTACTACAACTCACTTCTACAACTACTACAACTCACTTCTATCAACTACTACAACTCACTTCTATCAACTACTACCAACTAACTTCTACTCACAACTACTACAACTCCACTTCAACTACTCAACTATCTATCAACTCCACTTCTATCAACTACTACAAACTCACTCTATCAACTACTACCAACTCACTTCTATCAACTACTACAACTCACTTCTATCAACTACTAAACAACTCACTTCTATTCAACTACTTACAACTCGACTTCTATCAACTACTACAACTCACTTCTATCAACTACTACAAACTCACTTCTATCAACTACTTACCAACTCACTTCTATCAACTACGTA
>NW_019942567.1:850314-872963 GCF_002910315.2 Salvelinus sp. IW2-2015 | reverse complement strand
GAACAGCTAACGATTAGTGCCGCAGATGGGCGTTCAGGTAACGTCGCGACGGAGGGGCCAGTTGGATAACTCCTCGGGCAGATAACTCGGTAGTCCAGTCGTGAAGGCCGGTGGGGTCCGCATCGGCAGTAAAACGGGTCCGGATAGATGATTGTAGCCCAGGAGTGGCTGATGGAACTCTTCAGCTGGCTAGCTCCGAATAATTGTGTTTGCTCCGGGATCGACGTAAGCCAATAGTCACACGGATAGTAGCTAGCTAGCTGTGAGATCAGGTGTAAATGTCCAGAGCTTGCGGTTGAAATCCGGGGATATAGAGAGGGTTGCAGGAGAGTATGTTGATATTGAGCTAAAGAATATTAAAAATATATTTGAAATATATACGAAGAAAATAATATATATATACATGGGACACGACAAGACAAAGACGTCTGACTGCTACGCCATCTTGGACTACGGAAGTGCGTTGATAGAAGTGTGTTGGTGCTCATGTTGGATGGAGCTGGCAAGGGGCAGTGGTCCAGAGAGGTGGGTGGGGGGAGCATTACCAGCACCAGGACGGCCTTTTCTGGCCAGTGGTACCTGCAGGAACCAGCAGGGCTAAGTGTCCTGCATACCATTACACTGTAAACACATGTTATTGAGTCATTAGATTATACAACCCCCTGTTAGCAGTGGCACATGGGTGAGGGAAACACCAGGGATGCCAGACKAAGACAAAGACACTGTTACTAAGGAGAGGGAGGGATAGAGAGACACAGATGTAGGATCTTAATTTGAGCCAGTTTTCTYCAGCAGGAAAATAATCCTGCAGCAGCAGGAAATGTGCAWTATTATGTGGATTATAATTCATGGACATTTWTGTATGAGACATTTTTTAAACCTCAAAGACACTAAATGTTTAGAATWTCCTGCATTGCAGGAATGTTCCCCTGCAACAGGCTGATCAAATTAAGATCCTACATCTGTGTGGCGAGAGGGATTGAGAAAGGTACTTTCTGAGGCAGTTCATTTTAATACAATGAACACATTAGTCTTTCATGTGCATGTTTTGAGTTGGAAGTTAAAAGAACTAAACCTTTACTTGTGACTCCCTACAAGAACCCAAACTAAACTAAGCATTCACCAGAGGTCACAATTAAAATACAAAACCAGCCTGCCACTCGATCACAAAGATTACTTTTGGTGGAATAGTTGAAAAGATCCACATTCCCTAGACATGGCCTTTTCTTCACTGTCAGTGCTCTCAGTAGAGCTCCAARACTGTAGCTTCCCTGCCCCACCCTGGCTTCCGCAAACCCCCCCACTACAACAAAAAAAAACACAGACGCAGTCATGTTTGCTTTAGCAGCTCTGGGGGGCTCTCATCTCCCTGTGACTTCCATTATATTGTGATTAACTATTCGATTCCCTGATGTGCTCCCCTCCACACCTCGGGCCGCACGGCTGCGTGGGCATATCTTTCTCTGAGCAAAAACACAACGCCAGATTTCTGGCCAAGTTACTAAAGTTACTACTGTAGAATACAAGAGGATTGATAGATGGGTATTATATTCATTTCAATCATTCTCATGTATGGATGCACTGTGTTTGCTTGAGAGAGTGGTACTGTACTTTTCATTCAGACAATTGATTGATATATTTCTACGGTATATCTAATTTCCCAACGTCTCTGTCTTTCTGTCCTCCTGCTAACTTAGCCTTCACAGTAAGCCGATGTTTGCTTAGTTGTGTCTATTGTTTATTAGTTAGTGTTTGTTCAGTCCCTAGTGAGACATATAAAGAGAGGTGCTGGGGCGCTGCACGCTCCGACTTAAACAACACACTGCTGTGCCTTCAAGAACACGACCTCGCCTTGCTAAAGGTCAAGGAACGTGCGGGACAAGGGTCGTAATACAAGGGCCCCATAAACCAAAGTGCATCTCCCCAAGGGGGTAATAACTACATGCAAGACAAACGCACACACACAGGCGCGCACACACACACGCACGCCACACACACACACACAACACACATCAACACACACACACACACACACACACACAACACACAACACACCACACACACACAACACACCCACACACACAACACACACACACACACACACACACACACCACACACACACACACACACACACACACACACACACACACACCACACACTCCCAGGCAATTGCTCAGTACTTGGACAGAAAAACTCCACTGAGACTGATGCTTCACTTGGCATTTATAATGTTGATGTTAAAATGTGTGGTTATACTATGGTTACAATATGGACTATGCACACAATGATCCACATCATAGTACATTACATTTATAAAGGTCAATAGTTGTGGAATACTGACAGGTCCCTATCCCAGGTCACTGTAGATGACTGACCCCTGGGCTGGGGTCACGGGCGTGTCTGATGCGACACCTTCTCTGTCCTTCCACAAAGGTGAGTTTTCTGTGCTTGACCGTGCTACCTCTCCAGCCCCGTCAACAGCCCATAGAAAAATATGGCTATCTGTAGAGTCAAACATACTCACCCTGGACAGCAATACTGTATCGATCCAACCAGCAGAGAGAGAGAGAAGAGAGAGAAAGCAAGGAGAGAGAGAGCGAGAGAGAGAGAGAGAGAAGAGAGAGAGAGAGAGAGGAGAGAGAGAGAGAGAGAGAGAGAGAGAGAGAGAGAGAGAGAGAGAGAGAGAGAGAGAGAGAGAGAGAGAGAGAGAGAGAGAGAGAGAGAGAGCATGTCCACACGTTTCCTTCCAAATGAATAATGTACTCTGTTGATATTATTAGCAATTTTGGTCCATTCAACAGAGCTATTTTCTCCTTTTTTAAAACAAAAAACCCTCCAAACAACCGGACGTGCAGAGAAACCCCTAAAATAAGACAGAAAACAATGCTGTGATGGATGACAAGGAGACATCTGAAAACGATGACTTCCGCAACCGCTGGTTTGATTGTTTCCTTGAGAGAAAAAGCACAGGAAAGAGAGTAAAAACAGGACAAAAGTTCCCTTGAGGTGCAAACAATAAAGGTATCCCTCCCATCATTCCCCTGCACTAGCTATCCCTATATGTCCTAACCATGTTCCCACACACACTATGTCACACTGGATTTATGGGCCCTGAGAGACATTTGGCTCACACCTTGGTCCAAAGTACAGTTAAAACAGTTTAACATCGGCACCCATAGATAGCTTAGTGGCTGAGCGCTCACCGTGTGTATATTATAGACAGAGATTATATTTATTGTGAGCTGGCACGGCACGGCTCGGCACGGCACGGCATGCTCGGTGGGAAACGCACCTGGAGTGCCTGAGAGAGAGATTCATGTTAGCACTTTGGATTCTCACACTGCTTTCTTAGGTGAATGGGAATTAGGGAAAAATGTATAGAATTATCTTTATTGTGACCTATGGATTGCTCTGCATCTGATTTGCTTATGTCCAAACCTCAACACTGTTTACAACTTCTGAAAAGGGCACCTTACCTCCAGGAGCTCCAGGGGAAAGTGATTGGTTGGACGTACCGAGCATTCATCAGCCGCTGATGTAAAGACATTTGGATTTGTTAGGAGGCGCCCAACTCACCATCCATCACATGATTCCATGTCCCCCGTTGCCAAGGCAGCACACTGTGTGTGTCGGTGAGAGTGGATGGATGGGGGCTATCAGTGTTGTTCATGTAGAAGTGTGTGTGTGTGTGTGTGTGTGTGTGTGTGTGTGTGTGTGTGTGTGTGTGTGTGTGTGTGTGTGTGTGTGTGTGTGTGTGTGTGTGTGCGTGCGTGCGTGCGTGCGTGCGTGCGTGCGTGCGTGCGTGCGTGCGTGCGTGCGTGCGTGCGTGCGTGCGTGCGTGGGTGGGTGGGTGCGTGCGTGCCTGCGTGTGTGTGTGTCATTAGAGTTTGTTGGAGAGGAGACTCCGTCTCCACGGATTCCAGAAACCAGGGGTCAAGTCCAGGCTTACTCAACCCCCGCAAGCCCCCTCCCTCTCCATCAAACTCAGTGGAGGGACAGACAGACAGACAGGGAGAGAGAGGGGATAGCAGATGAGGATGGGGAGGAGGAGAGATGGCAGAGAGTGAGAGAGAGGAAGCGACCTAAAAGGAAGCGATTCCCAAACCTTCTATAATAAAGCCATRACCTACTGAGAGATGAACCTGGAGAAGAGCCCCCTAAGCAAGCTGGTCCTGGGGCTCTGTTCACAAACACAAACAGACCCCACAGAGCCCCAGGACAGCAACACAATTAGACCCAACCAAATCATGAGAAAACAAAAAGATAATTACTTGACACATTGGAAAGAATTAACAAAAAAACTGAGCAAACTAGAATGCTATTTGGCCCTWAACAGAGAGGACACAATGGCAGAATACCTGACCTCTGTGACTGACCCAAACTTAAGGAAAGTTTTGACTATGTACAGACTCAGTGAGCATAGCCTTGTTATAGAGAAAGGCAGCCGTAGGCAGACCTGGCTCTCAAGAGAAGACAGGCTATGTGCACACTGCCCACAAAATGAGGTGGAAACTGAGCTCCACTACCTAACCTCCTGCCAAATGTATGACCATATTAGAGACACATATCTCCCTCAGATTACACAGATACAGAAAGAATTCGAAAACAAACCCAATTTTGATAAACTCCCATTTCTATTGGGTGAAATACCACAGTGTGCCATCACAGCAGCAATATTTGTGACCTGTTGCCACAAGAAAATGGCAAGCAGTGATTTTTTTAAATGTTATCCATCATTTAACTAGGCAAGTCAGTTAAGYACAAATTCTTATTACAATGACAGCCTAGGTTAACTGCCTTGTTCAGAGGTAGAACGACAGATTTTTACCTTGTCAGCTCAGGGATTCGATCTAGTAACAACTTAGTTACTGGCCCAACACTCTAACCACTAGGCTACCTGCCACCCCAAAGAACAAGCCCTATTGTAAATACAACCCATAATTATGTTWATTTATTTTCCCTTTGGAACTTTAACTATTTGCAAGTAGTACAACATTTGTAATGTCTTTATTCTTTTGGAACTTTTGAGAGTGTAACGTTTACTATTAATTCTTATTGTTTATTTCACATTCGCTTATTATCTAGTTCACTTGCTTTGGCAATGTAAACATATGTTTCCCATGCCAATAAAGCCCCTTAAATTGAATTGAATAGAGAGAGAGAGAGAGAGAGAGAGGGGAGGAGAGAACGGAATGGATGAAGGGGAGAGGACAGTCGGGCCAGTGAGAGGAGGAGCAGTATGGACAGAGGGGATCAAAAGGAGAGATCTGAAGATGATTGTTTGTGCTGTTTGTTTGCACCATTCAGCCTTTTAAGCTCTGATTATCCTCCAAGAGAATAAGAGGCTGACTCAACGCAGGGGAAAGTGATTAACAGAGTCGGACAGGTCAGGATCATTGCCCACACTGGGACTGGGTAGAACAAAGTTTTTTCCTGACCGCAGTGGTCACTCTGGGTAAATACACTACATGACCAAAAGTATGTGGACACCTGCTCGCCGAACATCTCATTCCAAAATCTCGGGCATTAATATGGAGTTGCCCCCCCCCCTTTGCTGCTATAACGGCCTCCACTCTTCTGGGAAGGCTTTCCACTAGATGTTTGAGCATTGCTGAGGGGACTTGCTTCCATTCAGTCACAAGAGCGTTAGTGAGGTCGGGCACTGATGTTGGGCGATTAGGCTTGGCATCGCAGTCTGCGTTCCAATTCATCCCAAAAGTGTTCGATGGGGTTGAGGTCATAGCTCTGTGCAGGCCAGTCGAGTTCGTCCACACCGATCTCGACAAAACATTTCTGTATGGACCTTGCTTTATCCACAGGGGCATTGTCATGCTGAAACAGGAAAGGGCCTAGGTTAACTTCTTCCAAACAAGTTGGAAGCACAGAATCTTATCAAATGTAATTGTGTGCTGTAGCATAAACATTTCCCTTCACTGGAACTAAGGGGCCTAGCCCGAACCATGAAAAACAACCACTATTCCTCCTCCACCAAACTTTACAGTTGGCACTATGCATTGGGGCAGGTGGCGTTCTCCTGGCATCCGCCAAACCCAGATTCATCCGCCAGACTGCAAGATGGTGAAGCGTGATTCATCACTCCAGAGAACGCGTTTCCACTGCTGCAGAGTCCAATGGCGGTGAGTTTTACACCACTCCAGCTGATGCTTGGTATTGCGGATGGTGATCTTAGGCTTGGCCATGGAAACCCATTTCATGAAGCTCCCGACGAACAGTTCTTATGCCGACTTTGCTTCCAGGGGCAGTTTTGAATTCAGTAGTGAGCATTGAAACGGAGGACAGATCATTTTTACGCACTACACATTTCAGCACTCGCAGGTCCCATTCTGTGAGCTTGTGTGGCTTACCACTTTGCGGCTGAGCCGATGCTTCTCACTTCACAATAACAGCACTTACAGTTGACAGGGGCAGCTCTAGCAATCTAGAAATTTTACAAACCCTTCAGCAAGGCCATTCTGCTGCCAATGTTTGTCTATGGAGATTGCGTGGCTGTGTGCTCCATTTTATACACCTGTCAGCAATGGATGTGGCTGAAATCGCCAAATCCACTAATTTGAAGGGGTGTCCGCATACTTTAGTGAATATAGTGTAGCTCAAATAATGTCCCTTCCTGACCTCAGTGTGCCAAATATGTTCTGTCCCCACTTCTCATGGCCCAGGTCTGTGTGGGGGTGAATTTACTTTCTGTGGTAGTAACACAGAGAGGAACATGTTTGCTTCCACTCCTGCTTACAAGGAAGAACAACGCTATCTCACGAACCCCTGCCTCATCATGTCATTGGAATAGCCCCATGGATCTGCTTATTACAGTAAGTGTAAAGTATTTTTACAGTCTGAATTACAGGGGATGGTGAAAGATTGGATTACTGGGGATCTTGTGGATGGGTAGGGGGCTAATAAAGTGGACTGGAGGAGGGTGTAGTCGTATCTGTTGAGCTGGAGCCTCAGAGGAGCAACATCTCTGGTGGGCGGCTGAGAGAGGGAAGGGAGGAGATGGAGGGTGGGAGTGGGGGTGGGGATGGAGGTGTGGAGTGATGGGTACCAGGTACTGGCCCCAGGAGAGGGCGGCTCCCTGGTTCCCACTGCGCCACCTCAGTGTCAGCACAGGCGTCAGCGTCAGGCTATATGGAGGCTCCATAGCGGTGTTATTTTTACTTCAGACCCCCATCCAGACAACGGACAGGAGGAGACAGGACAGCCAGTATCCCCCAAGTCCCCTACCTCCCACCTTCCTTCAAACCCCTCCACTCTAGCCCAATCCATAACCCACCCCTATACTACATGTCCACTATCTTTCCCTTTCCATCCCATTGTTCATTAGCTATCACCAGACACCCCCATGACCATCAGCTACCGATGACTCAAGCTCAGCCTCACCATCACCCCTATTTAGCCCCGAGGTCACTGACTCATCAGGAATGCTGTCTTCCACTTCTCTCAGAGAGAAACCCCCAGAGAGAGAGACACACACACGCACCAACGCGCACGCACACGCATGCACTCACACACATACACACACAGACACTGACACCAGGGTCATTGCCAAGCTCAGCAAAAACCTACATGCAGTGGTTCATTTACTTCAACTGAAATTGACAGTATTTAAGACAGCAGAAATGCCATCATGTTTTCAATTCAATGAGAGCATGTTGTTAAAATATGGACAACGCTCACGTCTCTTCCTTGAAGTCTAAAACATGAACGGTGCCGTGCACATGGTCCAACAGCCATGTCTGTTTGATCTTCTGATGAAGCTCCAGAGGTGATGTCATACCCAGTAATTCCACCCTGTACCCTAAGCACAGCACTAAATAATGATCATTATGGCCATCGTAAAGACTACATGTGGAATTCTCTTTCATTCTCTTCCACCTCTCCCCTCTTTCTCTCGCTCCACTGTCTCCTGTCAGACTATCCCTCTGGTCAGATCTAAACAAGTGTTTGTGTTTGTTCCTACTTCTCACATCGATACTTCTCTCTCCCCCTTTTTCTGTACTCACTCTCTCTCTCTCTCTCTCTCTCTCTCTCTCTCTCTCTCTCTCTCTCTTCTTCTCTCCCTCCCTGTTTTCTGTGAGTCTGTGCTTCTGAAAATGCACTTTGCATAATCCGGAGCAATGCCTCGCCTCTGTTTCCTGCACATAGATGCACTCTATTTATTTTACAGTAAGAATGCAGAGACCAGAGAAAGACCAAAGAGAGAAAAGATAAAAAGAGCTGTCATCCAGTGGGTTAAATCCAGGAGGGTTTGCTGAGGGTTAGGGTTAGGGTTAGGGTTAGACGGCATCACAGATTTATAGAGGCAACTCCAGATCCAGATCCTCCTATTTTGAAATATTTTGAATCCTGATTTGTTTGATTATACATGGGAGTGTGCGGAGGAGAGCTGGATGTATTTCTGTCACTTTTCTCATTCTTTTCCCCCCTTCCTTTGCTCATTGCAGTCCTCTTCCATTTGGGATCAAGAGTTCACAGAAGTGCTTTACTCAGCTCCCTGCCTGCCAGGGATGGATGGAAGGAGAAAAAAATGGCTGTTCAACTTCTGGGCCACTGATTGGGTTGTAAGGTGGGGGATCATAAATAGAGCACAAAGGAGGAGTGTTTGACTTTCTGGGGAGATCAGAACCATCCTCTCCTCTCAGAGGGCCAGTCCTGTTCCGCTTGATGAAGCCTCTACCCCCTTTGAACCCCCCCCCAACCCCCATCATCCCCCCAACCCCAACCCTCGACCCCTAAGTGGACACAAAGACAAAGGTTGATTGCAGCATTCTTCTGACAAGTAACTTCTAAACGCACATAGATAACCAGCGGTATTTACGGCATACTCTGTATGAGATGACTGCTTGAATTAGAAAGAAGACATAAATACTTTGAGCCAGCTGGTCTAGAACAAGAAACGAGTGAATCAAATAAATCAAGACAAGGAAATATACTGTATACCTTAAAGTTTAAACAAATGACATTTTGGGGTGGAGCGATTAAGGGAGGGGAAAGGAAAGGGTGAGTGAGGGAGAGGAGAGGAGAGATTAGATGATGAGTGAGAAATGCAGAGAGAGGAGAGAAGGAGAGGCTAGTCACCAGTAGCTCCATGCAGCCATGCAGCCTTGGTGTGTGTGATGTGTGAGGCAGAGGCAGGGTGTAGTCAGGCAGACCAGGCCAGAGAAGGGAAGGGAGTAGGGTATCAGAAAACAAGCAGCCTGTCTCTGTGGCTCTCTGCTGGGATTCCTCGGGCCTGTCTCATTGTCCCAGGTCCTGTAAGACAAAGGGTTAAGTCAATGTTTGGGGAAGATTAAGGACCACTCACAGTTGACAGGCAGCAGGCTCCACTGACCAGAGAGAACCAGACTCAAACACATCACACAGAGAGGGCTGTTCCTTCAGCCCCCCCCCCCCCCCCCTCCCCATATCTCTCTCTCTGACTGTGTGTACCTTAGTATTATGATGACTTTAAGCATGCACATGCTGTGTAGGCCTACGAGCATACGTGTGCGCCTGTATGCCAGCCAGCTATTGCAGGCAGGTTTGTGAAAGAGGTGGGAGGGTTGCTGGAGCTGCTATCTCCAGCAGCAAAGACTGAAAGTCTGGCCAGGAAAGCACACTCATTCCTATTTGCTTTAATGTCCGCTGCAAGTTTTTCCATACTGAGATCAAGCTCAATCTCACTGCTCACCGATAAGACTGAGGAGGGACTGTGTACCAATGTAAGACTGCGAATGTGTGTGCGTGTGTGTGTACGTGTGTTTGCATGTGTGCAAACGTTCTGTGTGAGACTGGTTCTATTTCCACCTGCATGTCGTTATTCCCTTGAATGATTCTCTACTTACCACTCTTGTCGCACACTCTCTTGACCTTTCTCAACGCCTAATAGATGGGCCCACAACCCGTGGCATTCTTGGTGAGGTGTTATGTTAGCGTGTCTTGGCGATATACTGTATATACAGGCTGTGGGCATTTCTGTATACAAACGGACGTTTCGTTTTTGTAACCAATCAGCCTCTTGGGTAAACAGTTCATTTAAGACAGCGGGAGAAATGTAAGGCCGTCAAACTATTTACAATCTCCCATTCTTTTACCGCGTTGATGTAGTGTAACCAAGCCTCCCGTATGACGGACGGTACCAGGTAAGGGAAAATCGTCATACAATACCCGGTTTAATAACTAGGACAAGGCAGAGGAGGCTTATTTCTGTGCCAACATATATGAGATATGAATCATTCAAAAGTTTTTGATGATTGACATGTGACTTTGTCACAATATTTTTTCCCCTTATAATTAAAGGGGCAGTTATCAAAAGTAACAGAAGGCTAATCAAAGTTGTCTAAATGATTATGAATGACAGTCTATAGGGTCCTACAGGCAACACCACATAGACTTACCATTTATCTTCAAGACTATGAGGTCATTCAAGTTGGCCTACAATAACAAGATCATCACATCCCTCTTTTCTACAATAGAGAGAAACAGAAGCAGACAGCTGCTTTAAACAATGACACCTACTCAGTCTCTGGATATTCCCCTCTCCCTGTAGTCCTATGGACTCATTAGGGCCCTGGCTGTACATTGTAACATTTTTGGTGTTGGGCTTTGGAAGTGAAAGCAATCTGAAAGGTCTCTCTCTCTCTCTCTCTCTCTCTCTCTCAAAACAGCTATTTGACATGTTTCTCTCTCTCTCTCTCTCTCTCTCTCTCTCTCTCTCTCTCTCTCTCTCTCTCTCTCTCTCTCTCTCTCTCTCTCTCTCTCTCTCTCTGTCTCTCCCCTGCTAGTTTTATCAGTAGTCCTGCTCAGTGTCCGAGCGTCATGTCTTGATGTGATTTATGTCATGGACTGTGAAGTAAACTTATCTCCCCCCGCCCCCACGGAGGGCTGGCTCCCCCAGTCTCAGCCAGCCTGGCTCCTCCACAGCATCTAGACTATGGCAGTGACGGACGGAGAGGGAGGGGGGGAGGTCAGAGGGAGTTAGAGGGAGGGAGGTCGGAGGGAGTTAGAGGGAGGGAGGGAATTAGAGGGAGGGAGGCAGGGAGGGAGGTTTTAAAGCAGCGACAGAGTGGCATCTTTCTGTCTCTTATTGTCTACATTGCCCTTCAACTGACAGAGAAGGTAAATTGTCATACAGTTTTTTGTTATCGCATTGGTGCAATCACACTGCTTTACTAAAATGTCATTGGCCAGTACAGTACTGTAATGTATGACATTTACTTAGCAGACACTTTTGTCCAAAGTGACAACAGTCTACACATTTTGGTATGTGACCCCAGTGGGAATTGAACGCATACCTCTGGTGTTGCTAGTGCCATGCTCTTATGAACTGAGCTAAGTACAGGACCACTACACTAGGTAAGTAGAATATATTACTGTAAAATACAATACACAATTACAATACATGTGGAAAATGTATGATTGTCATCCCCATGAGCGTACCACCCTCCTTCACGCCATGGATGAGGCATGCAATGATTTCAATCCAGACCTATGTCAGGTTTGGATTCGCCTTACAAAAGGTTTTTRKCCAGGTGCATGAACAATGAGCATATTTACTGCGATGTTGATGGGAACCTATGGCCAAATGCTCAACACAGGCTTGATGCAAACTAGTGCCTGCTATATAAACATTATAAACATMGTTTCTTAATTTTTTTCATTTGATTACATTGTGAAAGATGTCTTCAATGATCACACCTTTGATCCCAAATGTGATGTTCAATCAATGTAATGGGTAGTGCAAGTGTATTGCCTAATGTGACAACAGTGTAATGTACTGTAATTTACAGTACTGTAGCACACTACATTCAAAGGGCAAGTTTGTAACATTGRCTTCATTTTTTTGCTATTGGATTAACTGGTTGTTAAAATAACTAAATTGAGAAGATATCATTATGTTCCATTTTGATGATTAAACCAATGRACTTATGTGGTGAAAGTGGTTGTGTGGTTGTGTGGTGAAAGATGTCTACAAACAAAATGAATGCACAACGAAAGGTTTTGAATTAAGACTGGCTGCATTACAAGTGTTACCAGTTTAGAGTTTTGTACTAAGAMTTTTGAAAATTCCCCACTTACTTGTGAAAATAGTACCAAAGCGATAAAAAAAACTGTAACGATAATTACCCACAGTGACTTGTATCTGATCATGTTGTTGTTGTTGTTGCGTGTGTGTGTGTGTGTGTGTGTGTGTGTGTGTGTGTGTCAGTGTGTGTGTGCTAGATGTCCATGTTTCCCATCCTCATGGCTCTTCTCCCTGGTCTTTGATGTGCTTTTAAAGTGCTCTCTCTGCTTTTTCTCTCACTTGACAATTGTTTATTAGTTTTGAAATGGATTTAGAGGACCTCAGAGTCTCAATAGAAGGGAGGGGAGAACTGGCCCCGAAAAAGAAAGGAGAGGCAGAAAACGAGTGCGCTAAAGAGAGAAAGACAGAATACTGTTTATGGCTTTTTATCAGGGTTTGTATAATAGAGCATGCTTTGTGGAGAGGTATGGCGATGTGAAAGGAATGGTAGAGGGAGAAAGGCAAAGGAGAGAAGAGAGGMAGAGAGAGACCACCCAGGTGTCCAGCTCCTCATTCTGGTTAGATTTATGGTAGGTGGCGGGTCCACTGGTCCATTCTGAGAGACAAGTCTTCATAGCCCTAGAACTTTGATCCTCTGACTCAGCAGACCAGGCCAGAGACATGTACTACCAACTCAAAGCCTACCATGAAACCACCACCAGGACTAACAACTAGCATGATTTTGGGGCAATTGATTGATTTGAATTTGGGTGAAACAATTCGTTCAGCTTATTAAAAACAGTTTTAAAAGTACAAAGAAACCCAGGGGATGACACACGACAGCGTAAAAACCCTTATTTCCAATGTGGTCCTCGGTTAGGACAAAAACCGGACATAACACATGGAAAGAAAACATTGGCCAATGATAAGCAGCTAACTGGCCTACGTCACTATAAATACATAATCAAATGAAAAATCCGGTGGTGGAACGTTACTAAAGGTTTATAGGCTTAGGAAGGCTAACCTCATTGTGTTTCAAGTGGGCAACTTGGCCAGTTTCAACCTCAAGAGTTTGTTTAAGATGGATGGTTTGGTATGACGTGATATGGTGAGTGAGTTGTGTGTATTTCCGCATGCTATATAAGACGATATTGAGAATGAGGGATGTTCTAGGTGACATCTGCTTTTGAATAACAACAGGTATGGTTTTAAACGTAAAGGCCCAGTGCAGTTCTGTTTCTTCTGTGTTTCATCTCATWTTGTACAACCGCTGATGAAACTAAAACTGGAAAAGTGTGATTTTTTTATCAGTGTTATTTCCTGATAGTTGATTGAAAATACAATCTACACAGGACCTTCTAATCAGCAGGTTTGCGTGGGCGGAGTTTCGGCTTTCCATGGACGTCGAATATTGACTTGTATCACGGGGGGCCTGGCTAGTCCACATGATGAGATTGTTATGGATAAGAGAGGTATAGTTTTTATACGGTAGGACTTTACTCGCATAAAAACTGTGGATGGAAACGTGGTTATTGTTACCAGAAAGGACTTAATATTGATTTAAAAATGGCTCCATTGGACCTTTAAAGCTATTAGTGTGACAATATTTCATTTCCAATCATTACATTTTCCTGGATTGAGTTCAAAGTTGAACAAAGTTGTCAGAGCATCATTCCTCCTGTTAAGAGACCCTCCTTTAAAAAGCCCCTCCACGGCCCTAACCCTCTTCCAAGAATCTCCCACATCCCCATCCCTCTTCTCAGACTCCTCTGGATGTGATCTGCACTCTCCATTTTATCATTTTTCAGCCTGTACCTTATCGGCCCATAAAGAGACTAAGAAAACACTGTGATCCAGCTCTCCTAATAGGCCCGCATGGTGTAATTGCCTAATTGCTTTTTTTCCTATCGGGGGTTCTGCTTTCTATCAGCCAGACAGGAGCCCATAAACACTACAGAGCTATTTGGAGCATCTCCCTCAATGTCACTCTCCAAGCTCTGTGATTGTCTAGGCTCAGGGCTGGGGCTATCGCTCATTGGCTCCTCTCAGGACGAATGGCCTTGCTGACAGCCGATGGGGCCACAACTGGGTGAGCTGCTGATTGCTGAGAGGCAGACAGTCAACCACATTTCTCTATATTAATGAACTTTTATGATCTCTCACTTGATCTCTGCATACCTATTTGTGGGTATTCTTAAAAGAGGTAGTCCACTAAGTTGTAGCCTTGTTTGCAACGTGATCTCAGTGGAATTTGTATTACTCAGTACGTAAATCTGTAACACTCCATTTACTATAGTATGATATATTACGTTAAATTAGGTTACATTGTGAATAGAATAGCGAATTGGATGACGTTACTTATCACACATCTTGGACGATGAATAGCCTAGTATTCTACGTATTTCTCTGAGACAAGGTTGCTTGTTGCACAGTAACAACAAAGGAGAATTAAGGGGATCATTTATGCTGGCGGTTAGGGGAACTAATGACAAAGGTTKGAATAATTTACGTAAACGGTTAGGAGAACTAAAACGATTAAGGTAAGGTGAATTTACATAGAAGGTTACGTGAATTGGGTTATGTTCAGAATAAGGGTTAGGGAAAGGAATAGCTAAAATGCTACAGTGCCCCCAACGCAACTCAAACAACCGACCTTTGGATTGCTAGAAGGTCATGGATTATGCCCAGCCATGCACCCAACCAACCTTCTACTTTAGTTTATTTCTAAAGTAACTATACCATTAGTAGGTATCATGCACTCTTAGTGTCACGCCCTGATCTGTTTCACCTGTTCCTGTTATTGTCTCCACCCCCTCCAGGTGTCGCTTATTTTCCCCAGTGTATTTATCACTGTGTTTCCTGTCTCTCTGTGCCAGTTCGTCTTGTATGTTAGTCAAGTCAACCAGTGTGTTTTTCCCYTACTCCTTTTGCTATTCTCTTTTTGATAGTCTTCCCGGTTTTGACCCCTGCCTGACTCTGGACTACTCTCCCGCCTGCCTGATCATCCTGCCTAACCTGACCTTGTTTCTGCCTGCCCTTCGGTACCTTTTGAACTGGTTTTGACCCTTTTGCCTGTCCACGACCATTCTCTTGCCTTACCCTTTTGGATTAATAAATATTAATCCATAAATCCATAAATACTCCAACCATCTCCCTCCTGTGTCTGCATCTGGGTCTCGCCTTGTGTCATGATACTTAGAAAATAAGGTTCCTTTTAGAACCAACAAGGGTTCTATCACTTGCTTCATACATGGGACCCCTAAAAGTTCTATATAGAACCCTTGTATATGGTTCTTTGGTCAGAACCCTAGAGGTTCTTCATCACTAAACCAAAATGGTTCCATATAGAACCCTGCATAAATTATGGCCACTACCATTAAATAGTGATATTTTAAGCTAAGAATATAATTTAATAAACAATTAAGTAATGGACAAAAGAATACCAYCATAGCTTTTCAAATTTATTGTCATTATATGCAAACATTGTTTGAATGATGGCCCACGTCAGCTCTGGCTGACTTCTATGCAATACAATAAAATACAATACAACCTTGTTCATTAGTTACAGCGAACAATAAAAACGTGTCTTCTGCTCCGTTCAACCCCCCCAAACAGCAGACCCCCCCCCCCCTCAAGCTGCAGTCAAATGACCAAATCTCCCTCTAGTGGCCTCATGGGTGGAATGTTATTAATATTTAATGTTAATAACCCAGCAGCCCTCCAGTTGTCAGATAAATCCTGCAACAACAAAGAAAATCAGCTCCCGGCCCGGGATTCAAACTGGCCACCTTCAGCCACAGGTCTAACTCCTGKCACAGCTCCTTACTGCTGGGCTACCTACTGCCAGTACAGTATGGGTTGTTGTTGCCTGACTGGTTCCAGAGAAMAAGAAAAAAGAGCAAAAACATTAGTTCATCTTCAGAAATAAATAAATWAATCTGCCAAAATGAAGACAACATTCTATGCATACATATTATTATTATGATGTAGAAGAACAACTTACACGSAGTTGTTGTCAGCAACAGCCGAAAGAGATTCTCTGRCTCTGACAGTTCTGGGTTACTGCCAGATTGAACAAAACATAGTGTGTTAAAAGTCATATAATGATTAACTAGGCTATTGAAGACTTATTAAACATTATTTATTATAAATACTTGATACATACCTCCTCTCAGTCAGCAACAGTTTTCTAACGGCTTCAAAAAACATAGTCCCTTCAATTGACTCCGCACTGAAATACTGAAATATAAGTCAGGCTGTGTCTGTAGCTCTCTATTTGGCATATCCCATAATAAAATCATGTTTATTTGAAAGAGTTAGTTGGCTAGCTTTTTTTGTTTAGCTACCTAAATTAGCTAGCTAACTAGCTAGCTTATAAAACTGCTCAAATTATAATAACCTTTCAACTTTCTTTATCTAGCCTATAGTTTATCATATTACTTTGGCTTCATTCATTTTTATTAAATAGTCAACTTTGCTTACCTTAATACATTGAAAAATAATGTGCTCATTGGTTAGCTACTTGRAAGTTGGTTCAACCACCGTCCTCTTGCTTTGTCATGCTGGAATGGCAGTTGGTTTTTGAATCAGAATGGCAGTAAAATGTTGAATTGACTAAAAGGTTCTATATAGAATCCTGTTTTTTATCGAAGAGAGTATGCATATATTTAACACATTATGCTTGCTTCAAGCTAGAATTGAGGTTTGTAACAGCACAGGTTTGTATGAACCTTGCTGTTTGCCACTGAAACTTCGGCAACAATGTTGCAAAATAGGAATTAGACGTTCCCCCTTCCATAGAGAGAGCTACTAGCCATTTTTATGACCAGGCAAAATCATGAGGCATCATTAATATGGATTTAAAATGTCAATGCAAAACAGCTGAAACAAATTAAAAGGGAACGTTAGCTGTCATTGCAGAGTTTGGTGTGAGTGGGTTAGTTTTTTTTAGGCTAGCTGTGGTTTTCTAAAATCCCCATGACACTCTGGGGTAGGGATAGAACCATCAATGTTCTTTMCCTTCACTGCGTATATACACTGAGTGAACAAAACATGACATAGACTGACCAGGTGAATCCAGTTGAAAGCTATGATCCATTATTGATGWCACATTTTAAATCCACTTCAATCAGTGTAGATGAAGGGTTAAAGAAGGATTTTTACTCATTGAGACAATTGATTTATSGATTGTGTATGTGTGCCATTCAAAGGGTGAATTGGCAAGACAACATATTTAAGTGCCTTTGAACAGGGTACGGTAGTAGGTGCCAGGGACATCGGTTTGACTGTGTCAAGAACTGCAACGCAGCTGGGGTTTCTTGCTCAGCAGTTTCACGTGTGTATCAACAATGGTCCACCACCCAAAGGACATCTAGCCAACTTGACACAACTGGGGGAAGCATTGGAGTTAACATGCGCCAGCATCCCTGTTGAATGCTTTCGTCGCCTTGTAGAGTCCATGCCCCAACGAATTGAGGCTGTTCTGAGGTCAAAAGGGGTGKAACTCAATATTAGGAAGGTGTTCCTAATGTTTTGTTGACTCAGTGTATATTTAAGCATTAAGGCATGAGGGGGTGTGGTATATGGCCAATATACCACGATTAAGGGCTGTTCTTATGCGCGACGTAACACAGAGTGTCTGGACACAGCCCTTAACTGTGGTATATTGGTCATATACCACAAACCCCTGAGGTGCCTTATTGTTATTATAAACTGGTTACCAACYTAATTAGAGCAGTAAAAATAAATGTTTTGTCATACCCGTGGTATACGGTCTGATATACCACAGATGTCAGCCAATCAGTTTCAGGGCTCGAATCACCCAGTTTATAAATATATATACAGTACCAGTCAAAAGTTTGGACACACTTACTCATTCCTGGGTTTTTCTTTATTTTCACKATTTTCTACATTGTAGAATAATAGTGAAGAAATCAAAACTATGAAATAACACATATGGAATCATGTAGTTACCAAAAAAGTGTTAAATSTATTTAATATTTGAGATTCTTCAAAGTAGCCACKCTTTTCCTTGATGACAGCTTTGCACACTCTTGGCCTTCTCTGGCTCGATGGGGTTGAGGCCAGGGCTSTATGCAGGCCAGTAAAGTTCCTCCACACCGATCTCGACAAGCTATTTCATGCTGAAACAGGAAAGGGCCTTCCCCAAACTCTTGCCACAAAGTTGGAAGCACAGAATCTTCTAGAATGTCATTGTATGGTGTAGCGTTAAGATTTCCCTTCAGTAGAACTAAGGGGCCTATCCCGAACAGCAGCAGACCATTATTCCTCCTCCACCAAACTTTAAAGTTGGCACTATGCATTCGGGCAGGTAGCGTTCTTCACGGCATCTGCCAAACCCAGATCCGCRCGTTGGATTGCCAGATGGTGAAGCGTGATTCAACACTTAGAGAATGCGTTTCCACTGAGCCCAATGGCGGAAAGCTTTACACCACTACAGACGACGCTTGGCATTGCGCATAGTGATCTTAGGCTTGTGTGCGGCTCATCGGCCATGGAAACCCATTTCATGAAGCTCCGGGACGAACAGTTCTTGTGCTGAAGTTGCTTCCAGATGCAGTTTGGAGCTCTGTAGTGAGTGTTGCAACCAAAGATTTCTATGCACCACGCGCTACAGCACTCGGGGGTCCTGTTATGTGAGCTTGTGTGGCCTACCACTTCACAGCTGAGCTGTTGTTGCTCCTGACCGGGGAAGCTCTAGCAGGGCAAACATTTTACGAACTGACTGACTTCTTCAGTATGGGCCATTCTACTGCCCCTGTTTGTCTATGGAGATAGCATGGCTGTTTGCTCGATTTTATACACCTGTCAGCAACGGTTGCACGGGGGGGGGATAGCTGGTACCACCATGAGCGTGCATGGACAGAGAAGAGCTCAAAAGACCAGAGGTCAAGAGACCAGAGGGCCAAGAGACCAGAGGTGGCAGAAAGGAGTACTTGGGTTGGGGTGTAGGGTTTGAGCAGAGCCTGAAGGTAGGAGGGGGCAGTTCCTATTGCTGCTCCGTTGGCAAGAACCATGGTCTTGTAGTGGATGCAAGCTTTGACTGGAAGCCAGTGGAGTGTGCGGAGAAGTGGGTGACGGGAGAATTTTGGAAGGTTCAATACCAGGTGGGCAGCCCAGCCAACAGCGAGTTGTAGGACGTGCCTGGATTAGGACCTGCGCCGCTTTCAATGTGAGGTAGGGTCGTACTCTACGGATATTGTAGAGCATGAACCTGCAGAAGCGAGTCACTGCGTTAATGTTTGCAGAGAATGACAGGGTGTTGTCCAGGGTTACGCCAAGGTCCTTTGCACTCTGGGAGGGGGACACCATGGAGTTGTCAACCGTGATGGAGAAGTCTTGGAGTGGGAAGGACTTTCCCGGAAGAACAGCTCTATCTTGTTAAGTTTGAGCTTTAGGTGGTGGGTCGACATCCGAGCTGAGATATCTGCCAGGCACACAGAGATTCGCCACCTGGGTGTCAGAAGGGGGGAAGGAGAAAAGTAGTTCAGTGTCATCCGCATAGCAATGATAGGAGAGACCACGTGAGGATGTGACGGAGCCGAGTGACTTGGTGCATTGAGAGAAGAGGAGAGGGCCTAGAACCGAGCCCTGGGGTACACCAGTAGTGGGAGTACGTGGTGCAGACACAGATCCTCTCCACATCACTTGGTATAGGTAGGTAGGATGCAAACCAAGAGTGTGCAGAGCCTGAGGCGGCCAGCCCTGAGAGGGTGGAGGGGAGGATCTGATGGGTGGAGAGGAGGATCTGATGGAAGTTATATTTTCAGTTATGAAGGTTTAAAGCACTGATGACAAGAGTGTGAAACCACTGCATACTGTATATATCTCTACTCTAGGTTTGGAACACGTATGAAGGAGAGTCAGAGACTAAAATAAGAGGGTGTCTGTGTGTTATCCTGTGCCCATCCAGGCAGGAATCATGGAAGGGGAGATAGGGGCCTTGGCCTTCGAAAAGGATGTAAATCAGGCAAATATCTCTCAGTGTGAGCACATAGTCTGAAGGAGGGGTATACCATGCTCCCTCACTCCTCTCCTCCTCCGTAAACCAAGACTATCTGTATACACTTTCGCAACACCATGATGAGAGTTAGGAAGAGAGAGTGTTTGAAGAAGACAAAGTTGAACAGGAGGCAGGGAGAGAAGATAGGGGTAATTATTTCTTTGGAAATTCCTCTAGTATTGATTTACATGAAGTCACAGAGCGATAGAAAGAAAGACCACAAATACAGGCTCTAGTTATGAGGGCAGTTTTGGGGAGACATTATTTGAAATCCGTATCCTATATTTTAGCAGTCTAATGATGTTAGATAGCTGCTATAATGTAATCTCTGTGTTTGGACAGTTTTTTTCCACAACTGTTCAATTGTGGCCTCCTCCAAGCGATCCTTTACTCTTTACTCTCTGCCCTCTGTCTCTCCTCAGCTTAGAAGTTATACTGAAAAACCTGATAGATGCAAGCCTGAGTCCTGCTGTCAACCCCAAGACCATCTCCGTCTCTATCTCTATTACTGGCAACGAAGATGTATTTGGTCATTGCACATGTTCACTGGTCATTTATTTAGCCTTTGTGTGTGTGTGTGTGTGTGTGTGTGTGTGTGTGTGTGTGGTAGGTGTGTTGTGTGTGTGTGTGTGTGTGTGTGTGTGTGTGTGTGTGTGTGTGGGGGGGGGGGGGGGGAACATAAATTTAATTGAAAACACAGCGTACGTGGGGGGAAGAGGAGGTCATTTTTACTCCACTAGGCAGAACCATTTGATCATCGATGCATGCTCATACCTTGAGTCAGCCAGCCTGTCCAATCCCTGACTGATTTATGATCAGCCTGGCTGTTATCAATTAATCTCTCTATTGCAGTTAGAGGGCCACTGGTAGCTGTTACTGATAACCCACTTCCCAGCTGTTTATCTGATGGTTATTCTCATATTGTGTGACTTCAGCCTGCTTGTCAGTCACAGAAATGTGATTATGGTCACTGGAGTGGATGTTCTTGTATCTCAACTGATAATGTGTGTTTCTGCTGAGTGGCTTTCTCATATATAGTAAGAGTTTTATAGAGTTTTTTCCCCACAAGCACACACACAGAAAGAGAGAGAGAGAGGCAGTGCACCTTTTATCAGTTCAGGAACAGCCTCACTCTGAGGGGAAGCCAGGGCGTCCTGTTGGGGTGGGGGGAAGACACAGGAAACAGAATGCCACTGACAGGAAGTCCCCTGAATACACTCACCATCAGCAGCAGACAAACAACTAAACAAATCAACAGGCATAGAAATATGCCAAGCTGCACCTCTTGACTACTGCAGCATATGGGTTCACATGATGTGATCTTGGAGACAGAACTCAAAAGTGCATCTACATTATGTAAAGCCACTCACATTGTTGTTTCTCACTGCTGCTAGCATAACCTTGACAAAACCCTTGAATCTCCCCAGTACAGTGTGTGTGTTTGTGTGCGTGCATGTGTGTGTGTGTGTGTGTGTGTGTGTATATGTGTTTATGTGTGTGTGCATGGACACGCATATAATCATGTGTGTGTGTATACATGTGTCTATATGTGTTTGTCCGTGTGCGTGTATCTGTACAGTAGGGTGTGTCTCTCCTAGTTAATAGAGGCCACTCCAGTGTGTTAATGCTTGTGAAGTGGTACCGGAGATGAGAGTGTGACTGGCCCACTTCGGCATAGGTAAACACTACGATCAGGCCTCAAGGAGATATCTGAAGCTCCTACACAAGCACGGCTATACAGCTACTTAGTGGAAAGGCCAGACAGGAACAACTAAAAGGATTTCTAATGCTGTGACAATAGTTTCCAAATCGCCTGGACTTTCCTAGACATTGGACGTTTAATGTGTTCACAAACTACACTAGCCCATGTTTACTTTAATAATGTATTTCTCTAATATTCTCTCTCTCGCCCTCTCTCTCTCTCTCTCTCTCTCTCTCTCTCTCTCTCTCTCTCTCTCTCTCTCTCTCTGTGCTGTGTTAGGAGGAATAAATCCAGCCTCTCCGGTTGTTTGACGTCCCAGGTTTATTCATCGTGCTGGGTGGCCTTGGACGGGACGTGGAGCTCAGCTTTGTCATGGTGTTTTTCTGGCTCAGCTGAGGAGAGGAGCCGTGTCCACGCTGCCATGACCTGGATCAGTACAGTGGGGTCACACACTACAGACACAGGCTGGCGGGTCCCTCCCATAGACAATATATCAGGTTCCATATCTATGGTCCCTTCTGTGACACCAGTACCTTACACATGGCTTAGCAGTATCTTGCAAATGAAAATATGCGCTAGTAAATGAATATAGTGATAGTGAGTTGTTTTCAGCACCCATGGGCTGTGGGTTTTGGCATTAGCCCTTTTTGCTGATGTCATGAGAAAGGTTTGTTCAATTATTCTCCAGCACCCCCCTGTGGTTGTTTCAAGGAATTGCCAACATGTAAGAGATAAGTAGAATAGGTGGTAGAATAGGAGGTGAAAGGTACAGTAAAAGGCAGTAGTTTCCTGGGCTACTCTCTGTGGGTACACATGGGCACAGGTCCAAAAGACAGACAGACAGACAGACAGACAGACAGACAGACAGACAGACAGACAGACAGACAGACAGACAGACAGACAGACAGACAGACAGACAGACAGA
>NW_019942567.1:836621-849054 GCF_002910315.2 Salvelinus sp. IW2-2015 | reverse complement strand
AGTTTACGCTACACAGTAATCATTCAAAGGTATTTCATCAGGAAACTGAACCCCTTTTTAAGAACAAATGTATAGAACCCAATTTAAAAACATCGGTGCGTTCATGCATGCATGTGTACCAGCGCTTGTGTGCGCTCTAACCTGTCCAGGGTGGAAAATATTATGTCATCTTTACAGCATAGATCATTTGAGAAGTGCAGCCCTTACCCCATGTATCTTCAAGCAAACTAATGTTGCATGAAATGAATAATAATGGACATTGTAAAAGACCATCACTCTGTCCACTGCTGTAGCCATAGCTGCAGCTCAGAGGTGAGTGGGGAGAGGAGAGAGGAGTGTATGGAGTGGTGTCACTACTACCAGTGATTTAGGCTCCAGGGGTGAGCTGGTCTCTGGGGGTGGCTGTCAGACTGGGCATACTTAGCACTGTGATTTGTACCCCGGCCTGAAGAGAACAAACCAGGGTTTGTGTCTGAATCGCCAGCCAACCTGCAGATAGAAGAGTTATGGGAAGGTTCTGTCTTCTCATGTGAGAGATTGTTGTTAGGCTATGTCATCTTTATATTCTCTTGAATCTCACAAAGGAGTTGTATAAGTGAAAATGACCACGCCCATATGATTAGTGTTACTCCCTCACTTCCCTTTTTACTGCTCTGTGTACTGTAGGTCTAAACCAACTGATCTGAGATCTGGTCCTGGCTGTATTGCGATGTGAAAACATTGTAAAACAGTCCAGTTGTGTGATGTATGGCTTTGTGAATGTTTTATTGACACATACGTAGGTCAAGGTAATGATAATATATAACGTGTGAGGGAGAGGACATTCATTTTAGTTTAACATCATAACAGATTTTGAAGACTGCGTAGGTTTTAAAATTCCTAGAGGCCACAAATGTTGTAACTCTTCTCAAAATTTGAGAAAATTGATTCTAAGAACTGATTCAGACAGAGGGAGGCAGTCAGAGGGAGGCAGACAGAGAGAGGCAGACAGAGAGAGGCAGACAGAGAGAGGCAGACAGAGAGAGGCAGACAGAGAGAGGCAGACAGAGTGCTACATGGCAGTTACTGAAAGGTAGGCGGAAGTTTCTGCTCTTTGTTGTTTTAGCAAAGGAAGTCCTTGAGACAGACTCTATAAAGCACACTGATTCTGATATGACAGTGAAGACGTTGTACCTCTGCTAAGTCATGTTCCTCCTATCCCTCATTGACTCCACGTCCCATTTACCATAAATAATAGGAAAATATTCTGTCAAGTTAAAGGTACAGTACCCAAGGCACTTCATTTGGAGAGCTATTTCATATTAGCCATATTATGCATATCATATCCTGTGTATTTTCATGAGGAAGAATGTTATCAGGCCCTCATATACATTTAGAAAAATCTGTGCTAGAGAGGGGAAGTGGCAGAGAGAAAATAGAGAGGGCACATATCAAGTCTATGGTCACCGCCTTTTTAACGACTTGGGCCTACATGTCGACTGCATGAACTTTGCAAAAATCATGTGATCAAAGGTCATTAAGTTAACCAACTTCCTCCTGCAGCCATCGCCTGCGTTGTGGGAGGCTCTATTGTCAACCAATCATTAGGGTGGTTTTGTTTGACCCACGCAAACTTGACCAAAGACGTGACTGAAACAGGAACCAACTTTGTCAAAATTCATGTATATACTAGATATGTACAAATGAATGTGATATTTGAGGCTCTCTCTGACTAATTGATTGTACAATGTACACAGATATATTTTCTGTTTGTGAGTGTATGATATGGGGGTTGGAGACATGTTTATTTCCACATTATAAAGAACAACTTTTAGAAACAATGGCAACACTGCCATGTTGATCTAAGCCTTGCTGTTGGAAAACCCCGACTCGCAGATGCACCTCCCCCGACTTCACTCCTTGACTTTCATCGAGTCGGTTGCTTTCGCCTTACCGCTCAAGCGAGCCCAGAAAGAGAGAGAGAGGCAGCAGTAGATTGCATGCTTTTCCTATGACATTTGGATTAGGCTGAGCAGGACAAGAGGAAACTGGGTTGTTATTCCAGTCCCGGTCAAAAAGAGTAGGCCCATTCTCCCTCAAACACCTGTAAAACATGTCATTCTCCCTCAAACACCTGTAAAACATGTCATTCTCCTCACGTGAAAAGGTGGTGTAAACATGTGAACACTAAATTGAATACATGTTAAAAATGTGGTTTCACAAGTAAAATTGAAGCTCAACATGTGAAAACAGCTATTTGACATGTTTTTTTTCTCTCTCTCTCCTCTTCTCTCTCCTCTCTCTCTCTCTCTCTCTCTCTCTCCCTCTCTTCTCTCTCTCCTCTTCTCTCGTCTCTCTCTCTCTCTCTCTCTCCTCTCTCTCTCTCTCTCTTCTCTTCTCTCTCTCTCTCTCTCTCTCTCTCTCCTCTCTCTCTCTCTCTCTCTCTCTCTCTCTCTCTCTCTCTCTCTCTCTCTCTCTCTTCTGTGTGAAGAGGTCAGGACAGGGACCTCTAGTGAAGAGCTTAAGTGCCTCACTTATTTTGCATGAAATTGTTACTAGAATGGACTCTGACGGCATTGTGCCCCTTTTCAGAGATTAGCGCAATCTGAAGATCAGGTCATTTTCTTTAGATCAAGGCATCATTAACCAATTAACAGAAATAATTACCATAACTAATAGGTCCTTCACAGGGCACATTCAAGTGTATATGAGGACCTCATACTCTCGGGTGATTGATCGAATTTATTGGATAGTTAAAAGTAGTAACTAGGGCTGCGCCAGCCGGAGGCAACAATACATACATAAACAATTATTGAGGATACAAGCACAAAAAGCCTTAAGGCTTATTTTTCTCTTTTGTAAGAGGAGGAGTAAATTATGCACTGACAACATTCAGCATTTTGAACATTCCTATCACGCTCTCATTGCGTTCCTGTACGTCTGCAGCATCCATCAGGGGTGGGACATACCGACGGAGTTTTTTGTTGTTGTTCAACCCGGTCTGTCCAGTGTTCAGGAATCAGGAAACTCTAGTTTTATGGCCACCAGCATTATGGGCTACGGTGACTGTCATGTCATTGTGTTAGCTATCATGTTAACGTCATAACCATAGCTTTTTGCTGTGTCGCTACAGTACACCCTAAGTCCCACCTTGGGGGGTACTACTAAGCTAACATATGTAATTTTCATTTAAGATGGTCATACCAAGGATAATTTAGCTATTTGTTTTGGTATTTTGTGTATTTGATGAACTTGAATTTGGCCTTACTGCTATCAACCCGTAGAAATGCATTGAATAGCAGATTCATGTATGGAAAAACAGAGAGTCAAAAAATAAATCTAAAAGGAAGTTTTTTTATTGTGTCTGTCCTATATCTGGGAAATTATAGAAAGATCAGGATTTTTTTATTTTGGGGGGAGGGGGGGACAAGACAGTGTCCCACCCATATTTAACACATTTTTCTTGGCACTAAACTACTTCCATAATATACAGTACCATTTAAAAGATTGAACACACTTACTCATTCAGGGTTTTTCTACATTGTAGAATTAATAGTGAAGACATCAAAACTATGAAATAACACACATGGAATCATGTAGTAACCAAAGAAAAAGTGTTAAACAAATCTAAATATATTTTATATTTGAGATTCTTCAAATAGTCACCATTTGCCTTGAGAATGAGTTTGCACATTCATTGCATTCTCTCAACCAGCTTCACCTGGAATGCTTTTCCAACAGTCTTGAAGGAGTTCCCACAGATGCTGAGCACTTGTTGGCTGCTTTCCTTCACTCTGTGGTCCAAATCATCCCAAATCAATCAATCAAAATGTATTTATAAAGCCCTTCTTACATCAGTTGATGTTACAAAGTGCTGTACAGAAACCCAGCCTAAAACCCCAAACATTCATTTGGCTTGGAGCCGCAGTTGATTGTGGAAGCCAGGTCATCTGATGCAGCACTCCATTACTCTCCTTCTTGGTCAAATAGCCCTTACACAGCCTGGAGGTGTGTTGTGTCATTGTCCTGTTGAAAAACAAATGATAGTCCCACTAAGTCCAGACCAGATGGAGAATGTGGTAGCCATGCTGGTTAAGAGTGCCTTGAATTCTAAATAAATCACAGACAGTGTCACCAGCAAAGGACCCCCACACCATCACATCTCCTCCTCCATGCGTCACGYTGGGAACTACACATGCAAAGATCCTCCGATCACCTACTCTGCATCTCACAAAGASACTGCGGTTGGAACCAAAAATCTCAAATTTGGACTCATCAGACCAAAGYACAGATTTCCAMCAGTCTAATGTCCATTGCTCATGTTCCTTGGCCCAAGCAAGTCTCTTCTTATTATTGGTGTCCTTTAGTAGTTGTTTATTTGCACCAATTTCACCATGAAGGCCTGATTCACGTAGTCTCCTCTGAACAGTTGATGTTGAACTCTGTGAAGCATTTATTTGGGCTGCAATTTCTGAGGCTTGTAACTCTAATTAACTTATCCTCTGCAGCAGAGGTAACTCTGGGTCTTCCTTTCCCGTGGTYGTCCTCATGAGAGCCAGTTTCATCATAGTGCTTGATGGTTTTTGTGACTGCACTTTAAGAAACTTTKAAAATTCTTGACATTTTCTGGATTGACTGACCTTCATGCRTTAAAGTAATGATGGGTTGTCATTTCGTTTTGCTTATTTGAGCTGTTCTTGCCATAATATGGACTTGGTCTTTTACCAAATAGGGCTATCTTCTGTATACCACATCTACCTTGTCACAACACAACTGATTGGCTCAAATGCATTAAGAAGGGAAGAAATTCCACAAATTAACTTTGAACAAGGCACACCTGTTAATTGAAATGCATTCCATGTGATTACATCYTGAAGCTGGTTGAGAGAATGCCAAGAGTGTGCAAAGCTGTCATCAAGGCAAAAGGTGSCTACTTTGAAGAAACTCAAATTTAAAATATATTTTGATTTGTTTAACACTTTTTTAGTTGCCACATGATTCCATATCTACAATGTAAAAAATAATTTTTTTTTTTAGAAAAACCCTGGAATGAGTAGGTGTGTCCAAACTTTTGACTGGTACTGTACGTCCATACATTTTTTTAACTGGTCCCACGCTACATTCAGACAAGTTTTGTGAGGCTTGTGGGTGTCCTAGAGCAAAACATGTATGTGTCTGTGAGAGTCTCATCTTTCTATAGAGTGGTCATATTAGTGTGCAGCACAAAATCTGTCTATTTAAGCAAGAGATATCTATGTTAACTTCTACTAAGCTAGCATATGGAATTGTTTTAAGATGGTCATAACAAGGATCATTTAGCTATTTGAATTAGAATTTTAGGATATTGTTTGATGAAACATTGAATTTGGCCTTACTGCTATTAGTCCATAGAAATGTATTGAATAACACATTCATACTSTATATGGAAAAACAACACATAAATCAAAATGAAGTTGGCACTTGGTCCATTCATTTTTAAACTGGTTGTGGTACTGTTTGTGTGTTTGTGAGAGTCTCATCTTTCCGTAGGTCAAATTAGGGTGGAGCTCAAATTGTTTGGTCACTTAATCACAAACTAGATATTTTTAGCTTAAACAGACAGATTTTGATGAAAATGTTTTTGCTATAGCAATCTCTGTAATTAMTTAATCACACAATTGTGATTCACAGCACAGCTGATATACAGTTGATGTCTGGAGTTTACATACACCTTAGCCAAATATATTTAAACTCAATTTTTCACAATTCCTGACATTTAATCATAGTAAAAATTCCCTGTCTTAGGTCAGTTATTATGGTCACCACTTTTTTTCTTAAAAAAAAATATATTTTAAGAATGTGAAATGTCAGAATAATAGTAGAGAGAAGGATTTATTTCAGCTTGTATTTCTTTCATCACATTCCCAGTGGGGTAGAGAAGTTTAACATACACTCAATTAGTGTTTGTTAGCAGTTGCCTTTAAATTGTTTAAGCTTGGTGTCAAACGTTTTGTAGCCTTCCACAAGCTTCTCACAATATAAGTTTGGTGACTTCTTGGCACCATTTCCTCCTGACAGAGGGGGTACTGAGTCAGGTTTGTAAAGGCCTCCTTGCCTCGCACACGGCTTTTCAATTCAAATTATGCCCACAAAATGTTTCTATAGGATTGAGGTCAGGGCTTCGTGATGGCACCCAATACTTGACTTTTGTTGTCTTAAGCCAAATAACTTTGGAAGTTGCTTGGGGTCATTGTCCATTTGGAGACCCATTTGGCGACCAAGCCTTTAACTTCCTGACTATGTCTTGAGATGTTGCTTCAATATATCCAATAATTTTCCTGCTCATGATTCCATCTATTTTGTGAGTGCACCAGTCCCTCCTGCAGTAAAGCACCCCACAACATGATGCTGCATCCCCGTGCATCACGGTTGGGATGGTGTTCTTCGGTTTCCAAGAGAATCTCCACTTTTTCTCCAACATAACGATGGTCATTATGGCAAACAGTTCTATTTTTGTTTCATCAGACCAGAGGACATTCTCCAAAAAAGTACGTTCTTTGTCCCATGTGCAGTCGCAAACCGTAGTCTGGCATTTTTATGGCGGTTTTGGAGCAGTGGCTTCTTCCTTGCTGAGCAGCCTTTCAGGTTATGTCGATATAGGACTCGTTTTACTGTGGATTCAGATACCTTTGTACCTGTTTCCTCAGCATCTTCACAAGGTCCTTTTGCTGTTGTTCTGGGACTATTTGCAATTTTCACACCAAAGTACGTTCATCTCGGAGACAGAACTGTCTCCTCTGAGCGGTATGACGGCTGCGTGTCCATGGTGTTTAACTTGCTGCTACTATTGCTTGTTACAGATGAACGAGGTACTCTACAGGTGTTTGGAAATTGCTCCCAAGGATGAACCAGACTTGTGAAGGTTACAAATTTTTTTCTGAGGTTTTGCTGATTTCTTTTTTATTTTCCCATGATGTCAAGCACCGATTTGAAGGTAGGCTTGAAATACATCCACAGGTACACTCCAATTGACTCAAATTATGTCAATTAGCCTATCAGAAGCTTCTAAAGCCATGACATAATTTTCTGGTATTTTCCAAGCTGTTTAAAGGCACAGTCAATCTAGTGTATAACTTCTGACCCACTGGAATTGTATACAGTGAATTATAAGTGAAATATATGTTTGTAAACATTGTTGGAAGAATTACTTGTGTCATGCACAAAGTTGATGTCCTAACGGACTTGCCAAAAATTATAGTTTGTTACCAAACATTTGTGAGTGGTTGAAAACGAGTTTTTACAGACTCCAACCTAAGTGTATGTAACTTCCGACTTCAACTGTAGCACCCTGGTGTCAAAGCATTTCATATTTGTTCTTTACGTAAATCCGAGACACTCATTTAGTAGTTTGTGCCCGTTGCTGACAGGTGTATAAAATTGAGCAGACAGTTTATAAAATGTCCATAGACAAACATTGGCTTAGAATGGTCTACTGAAGAGCTCAGTGACTTTCAACGTGGCACCGTCATAGATGCCACTTTCCAACAAGTCAATTATTCAAATTTCTGCCCTGCTAGAGCGCCCCCGGTCAACTGTAAGTGCTGTTATTGTAAGTGGAAACATCTAGGAGCAACAACGGTTCACCGGAATGTGGTAGGCCACACAAAGCTCACGGAATGGGACCGCCGAGTGCTGAAGCGCGTAGCGTGTACAAATATCTGTCCTCGGTTGCAACACTCACTACTGAGTTCCAAACTCTGGAAGCATGTAGCACAAGAACTGTTCATCGGGGAGCTTCATGACATTGTTTTCCATTTCCAGCTGCACACAAGTCTAAGATCACATGGACATGCCAAGCGTCAGCTGGAGTGGTGTAAAGCTCGCCTCCTTTGGACTCTGGAGCAGTGGAAATGTATTCTCTGGAGTGATGAATCACGCTCTCTCAAACATCTGGCAGTCCGACAGACAAATCTGGGTTTGGCGGATGACAGGAGAACGCTAGRTGCCCCAATGCATAGTGCCAACTTTAAAGTTTGGTGGAGGAGGAATAATGGTCTGGGGCTGTTTTTCATGGTTTGGGCTAGGCCCCTTAGTTATAGTGAAGGGAAATCTTAATGCTACAGCATACAATGACATTCTCTAGACGATTCTGTGCTTCCCAACTTTGTGGATACAGTTTGGAGAAGGCCATTTTCTGTTTCAGCATGACAATGCACCCATGCACAAAGCTAGGTCTATACAGAAATGTTTTGTCYAGATCGGTGTGGAAGAACTTGACTGGCCTGCACTGAGCCCTGACCTCAACCCCATCGAACACTTTTGGGGATGAATTGGAACGGTGACTGCGAGCTAGGTCTAATTGCCTAACATCATTGCCCAACCTCACTAAGGCTCTTGTGGCTGAATGGAAGAGAGTCCCCTCAGTAATGTTCCAACATCTAGTGGAAAGCCTTCCCAGAAGAGTGGAGGCTGTTACAGCAGCAAAGGAGGGACCAACTTCATATTAATGCCCATGATTTTGGAATGAGACATTAGCTAGGTGGCTAGGGGGTTAACCACTAACATTAATTAGCTGGCTAATGTTAACTAGGCTAGGGGTTAGGGTTTAGCGTTAGGGTTAAGGTTWGGGTTAAGGTTAGGAGCCAGGTTAAAGGGTTAAGGTTCGGGTTGGGGAAGGGTTAGCTAACATGCTAAGTAGTTCCAAAGTAGCTAAAAGTAGTAAGCAGTTGAAAAGTTACTAATTAGCTAAAATTGTCCGTGATGACATTCAAACACGCAACCTTTGGGTTGCTAGACATTTGCGTTATACACCTACCCATCCACCCTGACCAACTACCTTCTTTTTGTTTTTGCCTTAAATTACCTTCTGTCTTATGTAAACATACCTAGCATAACATAGTGTATCATAATAATTTGTGTATCCCGGATTTACTTTTACTATGWTACGTCTAGTCTATGAGACCAGGCTGGATATAGAGGTAGGAGGGCAACATGATAATTGTGTCCACCCCATTTGTAAATATATAAGTAATACCTGTTTTAATTCACTAGCATTTGGAGAAACGCACAATCAGAGAATTGCATGTTCCTATCCAAAAACCTCAAAAATATTTTGCACAATTTGACCAAGTGTCTCTTAAAGTCACTCTTACATTTTTAGATTACTTAATACGGGTACTCCGCTCAAGTAGAAAAAAGTCATCAAAATCGTTGTTTATTCAGTAGTATTATGTATTCACTATTCTCTATTCACTCAATCATAACTCAATATTTATAGAGCATGATTTATGTATTTTTTAAAAGATCTCCTCTCTTAATTCAGAATAGTAGGAGTGAAACATTTAATGCATGGCAATGAGTTTCTCTGTTGTGTGTTTGAGTTTCTCTACTTATTTTTTCTAGGGTTCATAAATCCGGTTGGGCCGGTTTCTTGGGATTTCTGCAGAACCGGAATATCCAGGAAGAACTGGCCCGAGCGTCTGTGTTWGTGTACTCTGGAGGAGGACCGCTCCAACCTGTTCCCAGGGTGGAGATTGGGGGGAGGGGGGAGCGCTCTCCATGCCTCCTTTTCSTCTCTTGCTTTCTCTCTCTGTTGCTCTATCCTTCTCTGGCACTGATCAACCAACTCTCCAGGGCTAAGGACGAGAGGGATTCTGATTCTGATTGGAGCAGAAGSGACAATCGGGTTGTTGATGGTACTGGGAAGAGGTGAGTGAGCCTGCTTTAAGTGTATGTGGGGAGCAGGGGCATGTAAGGTTTGGGCGGGTTGGCAGGTGGGCAGGTGGCAGAAGTAAGGCTGAGCAGGAGAGTCCATTCATTAGCATACAAACAGTAYATCAAGAATGGTTGAAATCCCAGTGTTAAATAAATGAGGGTTAAATTGACTCTACTGGGAGTTATCTGAACCCTCAAGAGAATGATACGCTCCCTGAAGTTAGTGTTGATGACTGTAGTTCATGGGGACGGAGTACTTTTAACTACATTAAGAGTAACCAGAGACAGGGAGTTAAATCTACGGGGTTATCCACAGATGTGGGAGGGGCATCATTGTCATATTTCCCATCATTCTCTTTTGCAGGTTGAGTTTAAAATGTTTTGTTTCAATATCTGTGTTTTRGCATGTACAGTACACTCATTTTATGCTACTGAAATMTTTCTAAACTAATCCAATCTATAAGTAGGTGGATTCATAGCAACCGTTAGCAAGTGCGATAGTTGTTCCAGTTTACATGATGTAGGTAGTCTTCATGTATTGTAAGTTCTTCCCTACACTGACAGGTATTCTAAATGCAAGTTGTGAGTGATGTAGAAGTGCTGGCTATCTTCTTGGAAGTTGGCTTCCAACAGAGATTGGATATCACATTGCAAACCACCATAATGTGACACATTAAGAAATATTCAAATAAGGCTTTACACCCTTATAACTCAAAGGAAGTAAACTAAAAGTGAAGTGTACTCTGCTATAGTTGATTGTTAATTTTAAAAAACACATACAAGTATAATTGGCAAGGGAGTTCATTKAAAACTATACTGAAAAGAGTAAATGGCATTTAGAGTTACATTTAATCAACTCTCTGATAGGTGGATACTTACTCCTTTTAGTGTAATTTTGTACTCCAAAAATATGAACAGACACAAAAGAGGGGTGGGACCATATAAACCCCAAAATAGTGTTACAATGGACTCCATAGGAGTTAAATTAACTCTTGCAATTTTACTGTGCAGGAAAGAACTGTTTCCTTATGTACCCTCATTGAATTCTCATTAGAAATAGAAAAATATAATATTTAGAGAAAGGATGGGTGAATGAGGGATTATCTATAAGATGACGGAGAGGAAGATGTTCTCCATATTAAATTGCATTATTTACAGGACAAATGGCTAGTAGTGTTTATTCATGGTGAAAATACACTTATCTCTAATTGCATCTTGTATGAAAACACAAGGTTTTTTTGTGTTCAATTTMTACCCCTTTTTTGGTATTACGATCTTGTCTCAACGATGCAACTCCCCAACGTGCTCGGGAGAGGCGAAGATCGAGTCATGCGTCCTCCGAAACATGACCCACCAAACTTCGTATCTTAACACCCGCTCACTTAACCCAGAAGCCAGCTGCACCAATGTGTCYGAGGAAACACTGTTCAACTGACGACCGAAGGCAGCCTGCAGGCACCCGGCTCGCCACAAGGAGTCGCTAGAGCGCAGTGAGCCAAGTAAAGCCCCCCAGGCCAAACCCTCCCGACGCTGGGCCAATTGTGCAGCGCTCTATGGGACTCCCGGTCACGGCCGGTAATGATACAGCCTGGGATCAAACCCCAGACTGTGGTGACACCGCAATACTGTGATGCGGAGCCTTAGACCGCTYCGCCACTCGSGAGGCCACATAATATGTTTTTAAATGAACAAAACACAGTGTAGGGAAGTGGGCCGGGTTCACATTGAATTTGTCAGATGATGGAATAATGGTTTGTGGATTGACAGTGAGCTAGTGATCCATGTGTTGATTGGGACAGAGTAGGCAGAGCATGAAGGCAGAGCATGAAGGCAGAGSATGAAGGCAGAGCATGAAGGCAGAGCATGAAGGCAACATACACCGGATGTGTGCAGTGAAAGGTGTTGTTTTACAGGGTRAGCCATAGTAGAATGGCGCCCCTGGAGCAAATTAGGGTTAATTGCCTTGCTCAAGGGCACATCGACCTTTCACTTACTGGCCCAACGGAACTGCTAGGCTACCTGCCACCTCACAGTAGCCTGTGCACTTTCTCAGAGCACAAATAATAACATTTTGTGAACATAACCTATTGTTGTGACTATGTCTGTTTCCCAACACTGTGTTGTACAGGATTGCACGATTAAAGGGGCAATCCGGGATCGGTTCATACATTTTTGGACTGGTTAAAACTTGGTTAACTATKATTTTTATGTTATGGATGATCAGTCCTTGCATCCATAGTCTGTTGACCAATATAAGAGTGATTACATTTCTCTGTCCCCATCCCCAGCTGTTACCAATACAAATGGGGGGGTTACCGTTTTCTTGTTTTTAAATTCCTGAAATGCGCCTTTAGTGGAAGGTACTACAGGTGCGCGGGTCAGCTGTTTGTTCACCTACCCACAATTGCTAATAACCCATTGGCAACCGCCCGACTATATGTGATAAAGTGAAAATCTGAGGCCCACGCCCGACCACTAACCCTCAAAAATAGAAAAGGCGCTGTTTGACAGGGGTTGCAGGACTTTTTTTGTCTGCCTGATTTAGATATGTTTCTGCTTATAATTCCCAACATTTTGGTAGGCTATTTGTTAGTCAACTTGTCTATAATTAGATACATGCAGCTTCTGGTCTGTCATTATATGATGCCCTAGAAGACTAAACAATCCCCTGGTCAACAGAATAATGTAATAGATCGCCCTGGTCAACAGAATAATGTAATAGATCGCCCTGGTCAACAGAATAATGTAATAGATCGCCCTG
>NW_019942567.1:834038-834956 GCF_002910315.2 Salvelinus sp. IW2-2015 | reverse complement strand
AGTCTGTTATTCGATCTTAATCAGCATGACAGAGTGATCTCCAGCCCTGTCCTCGTCAACACTCACACCTGTGTTAACAAGAGAGTCACTGACATGATGTCAGCTGGTCCTTTTGTGGTAGGGCTGAAATGCAGTGGAAATGTTTTTTGYGGGTTCAGTTKATTTGCATGGCAAAGAGGGACTTTGCAATTAATTGCAATTCATCTGATCACTCTTCATAACATTCTGGAGTATATGCAAATTGCCATAATACAAACTGAGGCAGCAGACTTTGTGAAAATGTATATTTGTGTCATTCTCAAAACCTTTGGCCACGACTACCCATCAAAACAGTTGGCTACAGTTCCCTTGATATGCCATAGGCCTATTTGAAGTCCCGTCTTGTATAGCGCTTCACAATCATCACGTAATCGTCACATAATCATCACAATCATCTTACATAACATAGCTGGCACAACGATCATCCTCTTTTACCACTTCAACAGATATTTTCCTAACAATACTTTTCTGGCCCTCCCTTCTCTTTATTTTCAACACTCCTTTCGCAGCTTTCTCTTATTGAATTAAACTTCGACAATGTCCTTTTTGCTCTGTGGTTTGACGTTAGCTTTTTCTGCCCTTTCCCAAAAGCATTATTTGGCGATTGGCTGTGTGGGCTATGTGGCTTGCCTACAGTCAAGCCCTAAAGTTTTGGCTTATGCACTAATACCAGATAGCCTAAAATAATGAGAGAAAAAAKCTCAATGTAGCCTATATAAAATGCACAAGAATTATACGTTCATGTTTTTTTTAAAGTATTGTTTCTTTTTAAATCAACCAGCCCACCCGCCCTTCAGCCACACACTATTTAATGACCTTAAACCGGTCCGCCACGCGGATATAGCTGCGGGGACTGGGGGTTATGAGTCAACCCGTACA
>NW_019942567.1:805995-833444 GCF_002910315.2 Salvelinus sp. IW2-2015 | reverse complement strand
ATAGCTGCGGGGACTGGGGGTTATGAGTCAACCCGTACATCACTAGTAGGTACCATATAGCTGCGGGGACTGGGGGTTATGAGTCAACCCGTACATCACTAGTAGGTACCATATAGCTGAGTCTATATTTCTATTGATATAGAAAATGTAGCCTTGTTACCGCCACCTGCTGTTTGCATGCATGTATGTGTGTCTATGTGTGAATGCCATTGTGTCTCATTTCAGTAAATGCATGCTAAATCTTTGATTTTTCAGGCTTCATTCACACTTTGAGACTGCATTTCTTTATGTGTGTCACAGACTCTTGAACCACCTCGCGGTATCCTTATACTGTACCCCAACATTCTCTTCTCTAAGTGTCTAGAGCTCTGCAATTCCTACTTTGTTGTGTAAACACCATTATGCAGTGCACAGTTACACAGTAATACAGCTAGTCAGTATCCATTTACAGCAAACAAACAGATATTTACAGGGCATTTCATTAGATACATGTACTTTTGTATGGGTAAATCAGGCCTATTGTTCTGTGAACTTCCTGAATTATCAATAAGAGCAAATTTACCTTTACTTAGATCAAATAAGCGGTTTTAGTCAAAATCCTAATATAGTTGTGTGTAATATACTGTGTTTGTAATGTTCTTGTAGATACAGTGTTGTATAAGTGTGTATGTTACAGTTGAACTGAGAGCTTGTGACGTGCAGTAAAGAAGCCATGAAAGCCAGCCAGCAGTGGAAGACAGGCAGGTCTTCTCTTGCTTCGCTGCAACGTTTGGGACAGTTAGTCAACGTATCCCAACATGCCGAGAGAACGGCTCTGATCGAAATTCAAAATAGTGTTTTCGAATGTGTTGACACACCCTCAAACATCTCATTTTTGTACTGAGATTCTTCGTCATATGGGTGAAAATAAGTACAAAGAAAAAGAAAAAGGGAAGTAGGCAGTAGTCATTACAAATATTTTATATTATAATAATGTGTGTGACTTTAGAGTTGTGCCCACTTCAATATCTCAACAACAACTTCACATGCCCTATGAATGTCCTTGGAATACTGCTTCCCTCAGACATGTTATGCTTCATGGCCCAATTGTGAGGATATCACATGACAGGATTGCATTGTCACCTTACAGCAATATTGAGATTTCACCAAGAATGTTTCATATTCTATGATTTATATATCGACCTCTAGTCTAGATTCTAGAACATAGGAGAGGGAAGTATACAGCTATCAAGTGCTTCTCTCTCTCTCTCTCTCTCTCTCTCTCTCTCTCTCTCTCTCTCTCTCTCTCTCTCTCTCTCTCTCTCTATTTCCACAACACACACCACACACACACACACACACACAACACACACACCACACACCACACAACACACACACACATACCAACACAACACCACACACACACACACACACACACACATAAACACACACAAATTGAGGCCTTGGGCGCAGTTCTCGGAAAACGTTATAGTTTCCCATATCTCTGTACAAGTTTACCCTCATGTTTGTGCAGGGCACGGCCTTAAGGGCTGCTGTGCAGAATGCACCCTAGCACGCTCTTCTGTAGATCTGAATGTACAGTTAACTATTTTGGTTGGAATATCTTCCCCAGTTGATGACATTGCTGTAGTGGATGACAGCTGAGCGAAAGAGGGGCTCTGTGTCCAGGTCAGCTGTGACAGCCTAGTGTTACCATGGCACTGGAGGGTTTCAACAAGCTCCTCCACAAACTGAGGGAGGCCCATGAGAGAGAAGTCAAAGGTGAGTGAGCTATCCTCCAGCAGTATCAGTGTCACTGATACTCTGAGACGTGAGTCAAAACAAAAGAGTGAATGGACTAACAACTTTATTATGTCTTTGTAACAGCAAATAATGTCTTTGTAATACTGGAAGCTGAGTGTCTGTAATGTGTAGCACTTAACTATGCAAGTATAGCCATGTGGTTCTCGGGAAATCACGCGAAGWTTTCCCCGTGATTAGATTTTTTTCATTTTTTACTGTGAAATTTTCACAAGTKAGATGTGTTTCTTTGACACGTGAAGTTTCACATGTACATTTTTCACCTGAAAAACAAACAAACACACATTTATTTGTCACCACTTCCAGCAATATCTGGTCTCCCATCCAGGACCGAACCTGCTTAGGCAAATCAGCAATGGGATGAAGGGTGGTGGTATGTTTCTATGTTGCTAGAATGAATGAGCCAAAACTTACAACTGGAAAAAAATCAATACTTTTGGGTTTATGTTTTGCTTTCAATATCATTATTTTTGTTTGCAARACTAAGAATGTTGATCTCGACATCAGAAGTTTTGTTTGCTATTTACAGTGTTGGGGAAGCCACTCTGAAAATATGGTTTACCATTCTATTATTTCACACTGGAAAAGGTTAAACTACACTAAAGTTACTTTGAAAAAGTAGTTCACTACATCCAAAGTACTTAAATAATACTAAATATGAAATGTCACACACTACACATTGCAAGAATAGATGACTCTGGAGTCAGATGTTAACAGGATGTGTTATTTAGCCTATTGAACACAACTATGTTTCAAGTGAGAATTAGGCAGGTCTGATGCCGTCTTCACCCACGTTTTAGTTTATTTTAGCAAAGAAAAGTAGTGTAAAGTTCCAGTAGWTAGCTACACCACTACATGGCAATTGTTTTTAATTAACTACCYAAAATACTACCAAGCTACTGCAGAATTTTGTTAAAGTACTAGTTGATCTACGACTCCCCAACACTGGATATTAATGGCACAAAAGTAACTCACTCACTTGAGGATTGCACAATATAATAACACTATGACTATATTAAAGGTGTTTAAAGTGTCAATCCTTAATTGAAACATTAACAAAGTGCCCTCCCAGCCACAGTTTCGGTAAAAAGCAATGGGGCTGAAAAACAGTATAACTTTACGTCTGTCCCCTCGCCCATACCCCGGCGCGAACCAGGGACCCTCTGCACATATCAACAACAGTSACCCACGAAGCATCGTTACCCATCGCTCTACAAACGCAACAACTCAAATCCATAGACTACAATTAACGGACTGACCATCCATGATATCAAAATGATTGTTTAACAATGTTTTTAGGCTATACAGTGTTTGTTTACATTTACATAATTTAAAAAAATTCTGAATATAGGTGGAGTTTTTTTACATGTGAAACTTTCAATTTGATTTTCATTTTCTTTGATGTCTGGAATTGCAAGTTCACTTGAACATTTTTCACATATGAAACTGCAAATTAGATTTTTATATGTGATTGTTTTTTGCATGTGAACGTGCAATTCCACATGTGAGGTGAAAGACATGTKATTCTCCTCACGTGAAAAGGTGGTGTAAACATGTGAACACTAAATTGAATACATGTTAAAAATGTGGTTTCACAAGTAAAATTGAAGCTCAACATGTGAAAACAGCTATTTGACATGTTTCTCTCTCTCTCTCTCTCTCTCTCTCGTCTTCTTCTGTCTCTCTCTCTCTCTCTCTCTCTCTCTCTCTCGCGGCTCCATTGCTCTCGTCTCTCTCCTCTCTCCTCTCTCCTCTCTCTCTCTCTCTCTCTTTTTCTCTTCTCCTCGCGCCTCCTCCTCTCGCTCTCCCCTCTCTCTCTCTCTCTCTCTCTCTCTCTCTCTGCTGCTCTCGCTCTCTCTCTCCTCTCTCTCTCGTCTCCTACTTCTCTTTCTTCTTCTCTTCTTCTCTCTTTCTACTTCTTCCCTCTCTCTCTCTCTCTCTCTCTCTCTCGCTCTAGGATGGCTAGAGAAATTTCAGGAGCTGAACAATAGAAACAGCTGGTGAGTAAAGCACTTTATTAAAGGTGATATGTTGATATATGGGAGATGTAGTGATGGCAGTTCTTGGTGTGTTACTCTGAGTAGTGAAACAAAACAAATGGAAGAGCTGTTTAACAAGAACCAACAGCTGAAAGAGCACCAGCGGTTACTTACAGAAAACATCAAACAGCTGGAAAATAGGTGGGTCCCTCTGTATGTCTCTGTGTTTTGGTATTCTATATTAGMATTTTTAGCTTAACGTTTTATTTTTCACATGCACATGTACAGTGAAATTCTTAACTTGAAACCACGAGAAATATAAAAATAGGGTGTGTGTGTGCTATCTTAACACAATTTGTAGCTGAATGTGTGTCAATGTTTGACCCCCTGGTGACCTCTGTGCTGCAGGTTGAGGGCAGGGCTCTGTGACAGGTGTACTGTCACTCAGGACGTGGCCAAGCGCAGGCAGCAGGAGTATGAGACCTCCCAGATCCAGAGCCTCCATCATATTTCCATCCTGGGTAGCTAGCTAACACATCAACCCCTCCTTCACATGCATCTCAAGCATTGTGTAAAGATCCAACAATAATGCTTATTTTATAGCTACAGTATAGTACTTAAACATTAGCCATGGACTGTGGGTTATTTTGTAGTGGGAAAGATGAACYAAATGAAAAAGGAGAACCAGAGACTGCAAGAAGAAATCAGTCATCTGAGAGGAGCACAAGAGTGAGTTATATGCACTGAGTGTCCAAAATATTATGAACACCTTCTCTTTCCATGACATAGACTGACCAGGTGAATCAAGGTGAAAGCTATGATCCTTTATTGATGTCACTTGATAAATCCACTTCAATCAGTGTAGATGAAGGGGAGGAGACAGGTTAAAGAAGGATTTGTAAGCCTTGAGACAGTTGAGACATGGATTGTGTACAGTGCCTTCAGAAAGTATTCATACCCGTTTACTTGTTCCACATTTTGTTGTGTTACAGCCTGAAATCAACAACAACAACAAAAAMTCTCATCCATCTACACACAATACCCCATAATAACAAAGTGATAACATGTTTTTAGACATTTTGGAGAATGTATTGAAAACGAAATACAGAAATGTGTCATTTACATAAGTATTCACACCCGTACTAGTTAGAATCKCCRTTGGCAGCAATTACAGCTGTGAGTCTTTCTGGGTACGTCTCTAAGAGTTTTGCACACCTGGATTGTAAAATATTTGCATTATTATTTTTTAAGTTCTTCAAGCTCTGTCTACTTGGTGGTTGATCATTGCCAGACAGCCATTTTCAAGTCTTGCCATAGATTTTCAAGCTGATTTAAGTCAAAACCTTAACTAAGCCACTCAGGAACATTCCATTTTGTCTTGGTAAGCAATTCCAGTTTAGATTTGGTCTTGCGTTTTAGGTTATTGTCCTGCTGAAATGTGAATTTTTCTRCCAGTGTCTATTGGAAAGCAGACTGAAACAGGTTTTCKTCTAGGATTTTGCSTGTGCTTAGCTCCATTCCAGTTCTTTTTGTCCTAAAAAACTGCCTAGTCCTTGTCGATGACAAGCATACGCATAACATGATGCAGCCACCACCATGCTTGAAAATATGAAGAGTGGTACTCAGTGATTTGTGTTGTTGGATTTGCACCAAACATAATGCTTTGTGTTGAGTACATAAAGTACATTTATTAGCATTTTTTTTTGCATTATTTCTTTAGTGCCTTATTGCAAATGGGATGCATGTTTTGGAATATTTGTATTCTGTACAGGCTTCCTTKTTTTCACTCTGTCATTTAGATTAGTATTGTGGAGTAACTACAGTGTTTTTGATCCATCTTCAGTTTTCTCCTATCACAGRWWTTAAACGATGTAATTGTTTTAAAGTCACCATTGGCCTCATGGTGAAATCCCTGAGCGGTTTCCTTCCTCTCCGGCAACTGAGTTAGGAAGGACCCCTGTATCTCTGTAGTGACTGGATGTATTGATACACCATCCAAAGTGTAATTAATAACTTCACTATGCTCAAAGGGATATTCAGTGTCTGCTTTTAAATGTTTTACCCATCTACCAATAGGTGCCCTTCTRTGCAAGGSATTGCAAAACCTCACTGGTCTTTGTGGTTAAATCTGTGTTTGAATTTCACTGCTTGACTGAGGGACCTTACAGATAATTATGTGTGTGGTACACAAGTAGTCAKAAAAAAATKATGTTAAACACTATTATTGCACACAGAMTGAGTCCATGCAACTTATTATGTGACTTGTTAAGCACATGTTTACTCCTGAACTTATTTAGGCTTGCCATAACAAAGGGGTTGAATACTTATTAACTCAAGACATTTCAGCATTTCGTTTTAAATTAATTTGRAAAAAATTCTAAAAACATAYTTCCACTTTGACATTATGGAGTATCGTGTGWAGACAAGTGACACAAAATCTCAATTGAATCCATTTATTTTAAAATCATGCTCTAACACAACAACATGTGGAAAAGTTTAAGGGTTGTGAATACTTTCTGAACACACTGTATGTGTGCCATTCAGAGGGTGAATGGGCAAGATAAAAGATTTAAGTGCCTTTGAACGGGGTATGGTAGTAGGTGCCAGGCGCACCGGTTTGTGTCAAGAGCTGCAATACTTGGGAGTTTTTCACGCTCAACAGTTTCCCGTTTGTATCAAGAATGGGCCAACACCCAAAGGACATCCAGCCAACTTGACACAACTGTGGGAAGCATTGGAGTCAACATAGGCCAGCATCTCTGTGGAAAGCTTTCGACACCTTGTAGAGTCCATGCCTCGAAGAATTGAGGCTGTTCTTAGGGCAAAAGGGGGGTGGAGGTGCAAATCAATATTAGGAAGATTATCTTATCGTTTTGTATACACAGCCAATGTTTTATTACAACTGAGCCTATTGTTGTGTGTAACTTTGTGTGAATACATGTGATTTTGTCTTGTTAGTTGGAGCATAACATTCTTGTCATTTCAGAGGTCAGAGTGGACATTCCTCCTCCCAGGATGCAACCCCGGAGGTCAGGCCGTCTGCTGACATTTCACCTTCTGCTGTGCCACACACCACAGCCATCAGGTCTCTCAGCCAGCCACCAGAGGGCGCCACTGCGGGGCTGTCCATAGTCAATACTGAGATGGGCCACAGACGTTCCTTTGGAGCTGACGGTGAGAGGAAAGAATACACTTCTCATCATGAACTTAAAGTATTTAGAGTCAATTAATGATAACTCATCATTATCACCAGTATAATCATCAGGATTTATTTTCTTCTTTGGGCTTTTTGACAAAATAGAGACACTACTTGAACATAGACATGTGAAGGGATGGAATGGAAAACAATCCTATGTAAGTGATTTTGTTTGTCTTAAAAACAAATCATTAGCTGAATGGATCAATATAGAACAAGTCAAAATGTCCCCTCTCAGCCACCATCTCCCTTCTTAACGCACACAGAAATCCCATAAGCCTCTGTCCATGTCCACTCCCATCCCACAAGCATTGAGGCCAGAGCAAAGTACAGCCAGAGGCAACACTGGGGAGAAGAGGTGAGCAAGTGAGGCAATAACAGCAAAAGATAGAGAAAAGAGAAGCACGTTTACCTTATAACCTTTTCCTCTCTTCCCTCTCTTTCRCCTCTTCCCCCATCCTTCCCTTCTCTTAGAGTCCATAGTGTGGAAACAATTGGCCAGCAGCGCTACCCTGTCGCTCCCTACATTCCCCCCCACCTGTTTGTCCTGAAGAACAACCCTCTCCCTTCTTCCTCCTCTTTATCCTCCTCCTCTCTACTTGGAGATGAGAAGCAAAAATGTGACCTGGTCCATGCCCCGGTCCCCTACCGTCCGTTTCCTATCAAGAGTGCCCATCTTTCTGTCCCCTGGCCCCTGCCCGAGCACTCTGATTGGGGCACCCTGCCCACCTCTGTTGGCGATGGCCTAGTGGTCCACCCCAACCCTAACCCCAACTTCCAGACCMTCCACCAGCAGAGCAGCAGCAACAKCCAGAGCATGGGGCAGAGCACTGGGCAGGCCTGGCCCAAGCCTGGGAAGAGCTCAGCCKCACGGGTCCAGGACCAGGACAGACYGGGGGTGCAGAACCCATGTCGGGATGTGGTGGTGCAGCCAGAYAGGGTGTTTGGGGAGGGACTGAAAGGGGCTGACTCTCCTCTGGACCTGTCTGGTCCTGGGAGGTTCAAAAGCAGTAAGTCACCACAGGACAGCAAGCACAGCCCCACACTGCAGGATGTGTACATAGAGGGAGAGACATCTAACAGGGCCACGAGGACAGACTCCTCCCCACAGATCCAGGACAGTCCTCCCTCTTCCTCTTCTTTTCCACCTGCTCCTCCCTCATCCTCCTCTTCTACACCTCTCTCCAGCCAACAGAGGCAAAGCCCCAGTGATCACAACCTCAAGGTACTTTACGGAAGCATTCCTGTCAATGAACGTGTGAAATAGACAAGCCAACACACACCAGTGGTTTTTTTCATGACCATGGCATTATTCCRATCTATTACAGCATGTTGGATGACTGTCATTCACACTCCATTCACCCATTTCAATGTAACATTGATAGGTTTAGGCTACTACATGATACTTGAATTCACCCTATACCCATCATGAGGTTGCTACAACCTAGCCTATGAATGAAAGTTTACAACGTAGGTGCACACAMGTCGAGAGAAAAATTTGAGATGACAGACAGTGACACATGGACAGACAGTGACACATTCAATACCGCCTTGCACACTCTTGCCTACATCTAGCTTATTTAGGGTGTAATCATTAGTCCAACAGTTGCAAACGCAKYTTTTTATTGGACAAATGCAAGTTTTTATTGGACAAATGCAGGTATTTTTATCCCCGTTTCGTTTGCTTCCGTTTAAGAAACGTTTTTCAACAGAATCGGCGGAATGAATACATCCCTGATCACACATAAACACAGTTCACTTTCATAGCAGCCACATTGTATTCCTTCTCGCCTCTATGCGCTCTCCTCCTCTCACCTTTTCCCTTTGTTTGTGGACTTCAATGAACAACACATCAGATGTATGTCACCAGACKAAAAAAACTTTCCAAGCCAAATCATGTCATAACCGCTACACACAGCCTACATCGTTGTCCCCATATTAGCTAAAGTAACGTCCTAGTCAACATAGCAAATAGAACTAATGTGTTAGTAAACCCGCTACAATCATGCAGTAACGTTACAGTGTATATAGGCAGTAAGCAGTTACACCGGCTAACCCCGGTGGAAATAAATGATTAAACCAAAAGCTTAACTTGACTTGGAAGAGTTCCAGTGTTGTGTTGGAAAGTCATAGCCAGCTAGCTAACATAGCATCCCTCTGTTTGAGCCGGGTGTTACAGTAACTAAACTAGCCAGCTGCATTTGCTAGCTAAGTAAGTGAAACTGAGTCAATTACGCACCACATTTTATGCACTGCAGTGCTAGCTAGCTGTAGCTTATGCTTTCAGTACTAGACTAATTCTCTGATCCTTTGATTGGGTGGACAACATGTCAGTTCATGCTGCATGAGCTCTGATAGGTTGGAGGATGTCTTCCAGAAGTTGTAAWAATTACTATGMAAGTCTATGGAWGGGGATGAGAAGCATGAGCCTTCTAGGTTTTGTATTGAAGTCAATGCACCAAAAGGAGGATGGAAGCTAGCTGTCCTCCGGCTACACCATGGTGCTACCCWACAGAGTGCTGTTGATGCTACTGTCGACCTTCATTTTAAAACAGTGTGTTTTAATAAATTATTTGGTGATGTGTGAATAGTTAGTATAGTATAGTTAGTATAGTTTTATCTAAAAAGGATGACTTTTTCAATATTTTTCCATTWKKWTTTTTTTGAAATTCACTGAGGAGGATGGTCCTCCCCTTCCTCCTCTGAGGACCCCCCACTGACACACACGTGTGTGATTTAGTAATGTGATATGTCTAACCCCATCCACAGGAGGGAGGGCAATCAGAGATGGAGGAAGCTGACGGGAAAGCAGATAAAAGAACAGGAAGGGACTCTGAGGACAGGAAAGGCCCTGTTCTGACCATCTCAATGCGTCCAGGTACAGAACACTGCGACAAGGCTGAATGTGTATGTGTAGAAGTACAAGTACATATAAAAATAATAATACATTTTATTTGSACCTTTCAAGATACACAAGGAAATAATAAAATATTAAATATAAACATGTCTATTACAAAAAGTAGCATGGCTCCCCAAAAAGTTCCTATTTTGTCCTCACTTGCTTCTGTATTGTTGCCGCAATCAAGGGGGAGGCCGATGACATCAGACTGCACCATCAGACCAACTCCTTGAATTGTCAAACCCTTGAATTTCTAAAAAACACTATTAACACTGTTGAAATGAAATCTTATTACTTTATTTTTCTTTTCTCTGCCTCATTCTGGAACCACCTCATTGCCGCAACTTAATTTCAAGGAAAGTCACGTTTGCAATCATATCATGTGAAACAACGTGTGGGAACTCAGGTTGGAAAAGTCCATTATTATGAACCAGTCCGTAGGTGATTAATGATACTTGTTTCTACTATTATGAGATTATATGAATATTGATATGAGGACCTCGAGTGGCGCATGGGGGGGTGGGGGAGGGGGGCTCAAAAGGAGAAATTATTTAATGATGTAAGGCCTGAGGCAATTGCCACGTCTGCCCAGTCTGCCCCTGGGTGCAGGTGAGGAATCTCTCGGCTGAGTTCTGGATGTACTGAAGTTTTTTGAGGGAGKTGGTATGGAGTCCATACAGGAGAGCATTGCAACAGTCCAGGTGTGAGGTAAAATAGGCATGTACAGATGTAGGATCTTAATTCGAGCCAGTTTGCTACGGCAGGGCAATAATCCTGCAGCAACAGGAAGTGTGAATTATTATGTGGATTATAATTAATGGCTCTTTCTGTAGGGGTTGTTACATTTTTTGTAAGGGAAAATCAACCCTGACATTTCGGAGTGGAAATTACATAATGCAAAAGCTTTTTAAAACCTCAAATACACTAAAAGTTATCCTACAACAGGGTGATCAAATTAACATCCTACACCTGTATAATGGTTTCAGCAATTGAGTTTCCAAGGGAGGGGAGGAGTCTGGCAATGTTCTTGAGATGGTGGAAGGCAGATTTTGTGAGTTTTTAATGTGGGCATCAAAGGAGGGTGAAGAATCGAGAATGATCCCCAGATTCTTCACCTAGGAGGCAGGACGGATAGAGCAGATGTCGATGTTAAGCTCGAACTCCTCCACCTTCTTCAGGAGAAATCTGGGGTCCACCAACATGGCATCTGTCTTATCGCTGTTGAGCTTCAGGAAGTTTGAACTCATCCATGATTTTATTTCTTGAGTGATGATGGGGGAGGTCAGAGGTGGGTTTGGAGTGAACATAGATTTGCATGTCATCAGCGTAACAGTGGGATTGCAGACCGTATTGATGGATGATTTGGCCGAGGGGTAGGATGTACATGATGAAAAGGAGAGGCCCTAGGTCTGAGCCTTGGGGGACTCCCTGGCGGACAGCATAATGGGCGGATTTGAAGTGTCCCAGGGTCACTAACTGCTGCCTGTCCAACAGGTAGGACCTGAACTAGGCTGTTCCGATAATTACCCGAGGCCTCTCCATTCTTTCAAGGAGGATGGAATGGAAAACTGTGTCAAAGGCAGCCGATAAGTTCAGTAGGATGAGGAGGTTTAGATTGCTAGAGTCAGCCAGAGTAATCTACTAGTAGTAGAGATCGTTTACCACTTGAACCAGAGCCGTTTCCATGCTGTGATTGGCCCTAAACCCTGATTGAAGAGGCTCAAAGAGGTTATTGGAAGCCATGTGCTAATGGAGTTGGGAAGGTACATTGGCCATGAAGGGAATGTTGGATATTAGCTTGTAGTTGTTGAGGTTAGCTGGGTCAAGTCCTTGTTTTTTCACAATGGGTGGGACAGCAGCCAGTTTGAGATCAGGAGGAACAGTGTCAAAACAGAAGGACACATTAACAACCGTGAGGGGAGAGATTGCAGGAAGACATGTCTTGACTAGGGAAGTGGMCATAGGATCAAGTGAGCAGGTTGAAGCTTTGGATTTGCTGACTAGACCACAGATGAACTCAGCATCAAGAGGGGAGAAGGCGGAGAGGGAGGAAATGGTTGCTGAGTCGAGGCTATGGAGGGAGCTCACTCAGTGGACTTTGTTTGAGCCGTATCTATTTTAGTGTCTATTTTGTTTTGGAAGATGTCCAGCTACTGATGACAGAGGTCAGCTGAAGCATTGAGGGGGGAGTCATTCTGTGGCTGTAGTACTYTAGCTTTTTGATTGTGGAGAAGAAAACTCTCAGGTTATTATGACCTTTACTGATTATGTTTGAGTAGTGGGTAGACTTGGTCTTGTGGAGAGCATCTTTGTAGTTTGAGACATGTTCCTTATATGCATGTACTGTGAGCCCTGTTTTCTTATCCAGCCATTCCAGCTGGTGGCCGGCAGCCTTCGTGGTACGTAGTTTGGGTGTGTACCAGGGTGAAGACTGGGAGAAACAATTTTTTTGTTTGATATGTTTCTCTGTAATTACAGTGGTGCTCCTTGAGGCTCTGAATTATGGATTACAGAATAATCTTTACTCCAACGGCAAGGCAAGTGTCTACTCTCCCTATATGTCCACAGTCTGTAAACTGAAACTGATTTGAGGTTATTGACAGTTAGTGTCTTGTCATTGTTTGACATTTACAGTCAGCCCAAGGCACTGCTGCAGGGAGCAACTCAGACGACCTGGAAGTGGAGAGCAGTCTGTCTGGGTCAGAGAGCAGCCAGAGTTCCAAGAGGAAGTGGACTAGGCTGGACACAGACACAGAGGGTAAGGATGGATAGAGAGAGGGGGGAGAAGGGGAAGAGKAAGKGGGAGAGAGAGCYAGAGAGAAAGTGAAAGAGAAATAGATAGAAAGATCACACATGAAGTCAAATGTGTGTCTTGTATCAAGCTGTGGGTTTCTTTTCTCTTGTTCTCCTCTAGTTCCTCATCAGAAGGAAAAGAGGATCAACCTTCTCAGTACAGTAACTGGGCAAGAGCCCACCGAAGTGACACAGATGACCGGTCAAGGATAAAATCACACAGGTCTGTAGCTCACACGCACTATACTGTGCTTACTGAATGTCTGAGAAGTTGCCAGAATGTCACAACGAGATGCAAACACATAATTGTCAGTAGAATGTGTTATTTTCACAGGAAATGTCCCTCACCTAAGAATAGAGTAAAAGAGAGGGTGGGGGTAGTGAGACCAACTGTGCATCAAAATATTGTCTTCATATAAAGCCCTTGGCCTGTAGCTCTGTGTTGCTGAAACACGGGTTGAATGACATTTATTAAGAGAGTAAAAGAAGAACTACACTTAGACCTCAACCTCTTTTTGTTGTTCCTCTTCCCTCAGCCATGTGACGTTCGATGTAAAAAAGGATCAAGGCATTGTGGTCCCCAGGAGGACCTCTATCGGCTGTATTCCACCCTCCTCACCAGCCCTCAGTGCAATGAAGATGTCTGCCTCGCTGGAACTGGAGCAGAGGGACAGACAGTGTCAAAGACTTGAACAGAACTTCTTCCATCTGACTGTTGTCCTTTCAGTAGAGGCTTCTTGCTAGTGGGCGTTATGCATTTCAATGGAATAACCTTGATAATGACTAGCTAGATAATAACCTTGATAATGACTAGCTAGATAATAACCTTGATAATGACTAGCTAGATAATAACCTTGATAATGACTAGCTAGATAATAACCTTGTGATTAATATTCAATTATCCTCCAACTGATAAAGAATGTATTTCACGCTGACTTCCCAGCATTGCTGTTGTCTCAGAAGGCCAAACAGGGGCAGTTGACACTGTACTAGAGCACCTACTTTATCTCTCGCTCTCTCTCTCTCTGTAACACCTATCTCTACTTCTCTCTCACACTAATCTTGTTCTCTCATACATATTCATACATTTCTACTTCGTGGCAGAACTGTCAACTCCGCCTGGCTATTTTTGTCACAAATTGTTCTCAACCCCGTCCCCAAACGTTCTTCTTCCTCTTTTTGTTTTTCAGAAAGCACATATCTTGCAACTCTTAACTTTCCACTTGCAGCTGCCAAAAAAGTTTGTGTTAATGTGGTGGGGTGATGTGGGGGTTAAGAGTGTGGAGGGGGGGACAACACGACTGTTCTGAAGCCATTATGGACTCTCGTTGATCTCTGCTTTTTCACTAATCTCATTAGAGTCCACGATGTTCATTGTCAGTAGGCAACTATGTGAACTTAGTGCACTCAGCGTTGGAGAAAGCTCTGAGAGACACTGCTCTACCATGTTTACTCCGCATAAAAATCTGTTCTCAATATGTGACATTGGGATATTATACACTTATGCTATGGTTCACCTTTGTTTTTCCAATGAAGGTAAATCATCTTCAAACTCTTAGAGACACTGTTGTGTACTAGCTGTAAAATCAATATTGAATCTGTAATAAAAAAAAGCAGTCTGAATATGCAGTATACCTTAACAATGTGATGAAAAATAAAACATGGTTATTTGGATTATAAAACTGTCTGGAAACATGTCTTTGGTCCAGGATGTTATGCAAAGTGACCATGTAGTCATGACCAGACCAACAGTGTGGAAATCCCTCCTATGATGCTGTGATCATCCGGGAAGCCGACACCCCAACCCAGTCACAGGAAGTCAACACCACAGTGAACACAGAGATGTGGGCTTTCTGGCTTTTCCATCACCTATCACTAGGTCTTTTTCAAATCAATYTATGATAGTTTCATATGGTGGAAATATTTCTAATTTTCTAACATTTTAGATATCTGTTCAAATTGYACATCTCGCGTCAATCACGTCAAATATAATAAATAGTGTAGGTATTATTGGCACAGTCACAGTAAGATTTGGATACAGACAACAACACACATAATTGCATGAGTCATTTTATAGCTATCTCTGTATCACATTGGTGAAGTTCCTCATTCTCCTGTCTGGTTTGCATATGGAGGGCCCACGCTGGCAGCTTCTGTCCTGGAAGAAAAGAGTCATTGTGTTAATATCGATCAGACATTACCGAGCTGTTGCAAATCTCTGCATTACCACCCTCATATCCTAGCAAGGAATGTTGACGGTGCAAATTGTGTCTGTACAAGAAGGGGGGGGATAAAGGAGATAACGAAGAGGAAAACCTGTAGAGAGAAAGAGAGGGAAGAAGAGAGAAACGTTAATGGTACTGTAGGTCTTTGTGGTCTTTGTCAGATTAGTAAGGAATACCTTAAACACTGATGAGATTCATCACCCACGCAGAATCAATCAATCAATCAAATGTATTAATAAAGACCTTTTTACATCAGCAGATGTCAGAAAGGGCTTATACAGAAACCCAGCTCAAAACCCCAAACAGCAAGCAATGCAAATGTAGAAGCACTGTGGTTAGGAAAAAACTCCCTAGAAAGGCAGGAACCTAGGAAGAAACCTAGAGAGGAACCAGGCTCTGAGTGGTGACCAGTCCTCTTCTGGCTGTGCTGAATGGATATTATAAGATTACATGGCCATTAAGGCCAGATCGTTCTTCAAGATGTTTGGCAGGCCAGTTCAAATAATGACCATATCATAGCTAATTGTTAMTCATTATTACAGGAAAATAACCTCAGAAGGTCATTATTTACAAGTTAATGGCTAGTTAATTACAGAAAATAGTTTACTGTTGTGAGTGTGATGAAATAAAAGCAGGGCATTCTACCAGAGAATAATTTAAGATATAATATTACTACACAGATCATACAGGTAGCTAAGAGTACAKTTTAACATSCAATGAAAACAACTTTCTGACTAAATTAGAAACATATCATATCTGAAAATGTAGTTAGCTAGACTCTCTTACCCGTATACGTGGATGAACGCTTCTCCCCCTCTGTCACGGATGCCATGGTTGCCCTTAGTTTGAAGATGTAATCTGGAGAAAGGTATTCTCTTTTCGACTCCCTCCGCATATTTGCAATTCAAACGCCAGAATGTTCTCCATCTCCTTAGCTATCATACTCTGCTTCCACTGATTTCAAAACTCGGTTAACCCGTTGCAGTTCTTCGTGATATGTTTTTTTTAAAACACGTTAGAAAGGATTACCTTCACATACTTCTAAACAAAAGCAGGATACATGGCAGACCAATCCAAACTCATCTCTCGACATGTCCAGGCCCTCCATTATCTCAGCCAATCATGGCTAGKGGGAAGGTTCCTGACTTTTTCCGTGGCTAAACCAACTAGGTTCGTAATTTAACAAATGTATTCATATTTACAGATGGCGTACAAGTTTGCTATTAAGGAACCTGCAAGTTCACATGTTCCAGAAGGCAGTTCTGCCCCCCAAAAAAACCATTTGATCAAAAATACATGTTTACGTTCAAATGCCTCTCCTGTGAAGTAGTGATGTGTGACATGCGCCTATTTTCCTGAAACTAGTCACATTTTGGCACTCCTCAGAAGAAACAGTCCTCCATTAGAATGAATGMAATTCTACAGTATTTCAATCAAATATTTCAAGGACAGAATTACATGTATTTAAGTATTGTTTTGTTGTAGTGGAGACAGTAACATTAATACTTTCTAATACTTTTGTATGTACAGTATATATAAAGTCTATATATACAGTACTAGTCAAAWGTTTGGACACACCTACTCATTTACTATATTGTAGAATAATAGTGAAGACATCTAAACTATTAATTAACACATATGGAATCATGTAGTAACCAAAGAAGTGTTAAATAATTCCAAATATATTTTATATTTTATATTCCTCAAAGTAGCCACCCTGTAATGCYGTGCGTACTGGCGGCAGAGAAGTCAGGCGCAGGAGAGCGAAAACTGATTTACAACGGTGTCGTTTAATAAACATAAACCACCGTCAACAGAACAATACATGAAATGGGTCAACCAAACGCCGGTAATCACCAGCATACCGTGCACAAGCACTACAAGAAAACATTACGGACAAGACATGTGGGGGAACAGAGGGTAATACACAACATGATGGAATTGAACCAGGTGTGATGAAGACAAGACAAAACAATGGAAAATGAAAAGGGGATCGGCGATGCTAGAAGGTCGGCGATGTCGACCGCTGAACGCGCCCAAACAAGAGAAGGGACCAACTCTGGCGGAAGTCGTGGCAGTACCCCCCCCCCCCCCCCCTTGACGCGCTGGCTCCAGCAGTCGTCGACACGGCCTCGGGAACGACCCGGAGGGCGAGGCGAGGGCGGTCCGGAGGAAGACGGTGGAACTCCTGCAGCATTGAACTGTCAACACATCCTCGACCGGAACCCAGCACTCTCTCTCCGGGCGTCGCCTCCCACTCCACGAGATACTGAAGGCCCCTCGCGACGCCTCGAATCCAGTATGGAGCGAATGGAGTAGCTCGGGGCCGCCTCGATGTCCAGAGGGGGCGGAGGAACCTCCGCACTCAGACTCCTGGAGCGGGCCAGCCACCACCGGCCTGAGGAGAGACACATGGAACGAGGGGTTAATACGGTAATCGGGCGGAAGCTGTAACCTATAACAAACCTCGTTCACTCTCCTCAGGACTTTAAATGGCCCCACAAACCGCGGACCCAGCTTTCGGCAGGACAGGCGGAGGGACAGGGTTCGGGTCAAAAGCCAGATCCGGTCTCCCGGTGCGAACACCGGGAGACCATGTCTCCTCCGCGTGCCTGAACCAGTCGTCCTCCGCAGGAACCTCGGTCTGYCTCTGATGCCAAGGCGCCAGAACCGGCTGGTACCCCAGTACGCACTGGAAGGGAGAGAGGTTAGCGGAGGAGTGGCGAAGCGAGTTCTGTGCCATCTCGGCCCAGGGCACGAACGCCGCCCACTCCCCCGGCCGGTCCTGGCAATAGGACCGCAGAAACCTGCCCACAACCTGGTTCACTCTCTCCACCTGCCCATTACTCTCGGGGTGAAACCCTGAAGTAAGGCTGATCGAGACCCCCAGATGTTCCATGAACGCCTTCCAGACCCTAGACGTGAACTGGGGACCCCGATCAGACARTATATCCTCAGGCACCCCGTAGTGCCGGAAGACGTGTGTAAACAAAGCCTCCGCAGTCTGTAGGGCCGTAGGGAGACCGGGCAGAGGGAGGAGACGACAGGACTTAGAGAAACAATCAACAACGACCAGGATCGCGGTGTTACCCTGTGAGAMTGGAAGATCAGTCAGAAAATCCATCGACAGGTGCGACCAAGGATGCTGTGGAACGGGTAAGGGGTGTAGCTTACCTCTGGGCAGGTGCCTCGGAGCCTTACACCGTCAGGAACCAATATACACAGTCAGTTAGGAAAGCAAAGGCTAGRTTTTTCAAACAGAAATTTGCAWCCTGTAGCACTAATTCCCAAAACTTTTGGGACACAGTAAAGTCTATGGAGAAAAAGAACACCACCACTGCCCAATGCACTGAGGCAAGGAAACACTGTCACCATCGATAAATCTATGATAGTCAATCATTTCAATAAGCATTTTTTGCGGTTGGCCATGCTTTCCACCTGGCTACCCCTACCCCGGCCAACAGCTCGGCACCCCTTGCAGCAACTTGCCCAAGCCCCCACCCCCCCCTRGCTTCTCCTTCACCCAAATACAGACAGCTGATGTACTGGAAGAGCTGCAAAATCTGAATCCCTACAAATCAGCTGGGCTAGACAATCTGGACCCTCTCTTTCTAAAATTATCCACCYAAATTGTTGCAACCCCAATTACTAGCCTGTTCAACCTCTCTGTTGTATCGTCTGAGATCCCCAAAGATTGGAAAGCTGCCGTGATCATCCCCCTCTTCAAAGGGGGAGACACTCTAGACCCAAACTGTTAAAGACCTATATCCATCCTGCCCTGCCTTTCTCTAATCTTTGAAAGCCAAGTTAACAAACAGATCACCTACCATTTCGAATCCCACCGTAACTTCTCCACTATGCAATTTGGTTTCAGAGCTGGTCATGTATGCACCTCAGCCACGCTCAAGGTCCAAAATGATATCATAATCATCGATAAAAGACAGTACTGTGCAGCCATCTTCATCGACCTGGCCAAGGCTTTCGACTCTGTCAATCACCGCATTCTTATCAGCAGACTCAATAGCATTGGTTTTTCAAATGACTGCCTCGCCTGGTTCACCAACTACTTCTCAGATAGAGTTCAGTGTGTCAAATCGGAGGGCCTGTTGTKSGCACCTCTGGCAGTCTCTATGGGGGTGCCATAGGGTTCAATTCTCGTGCCAACTCTTTTCTTCAATGATGTCGCTCTTGCTGCTAGTGATTCTCTGATCCACCTCTACGCAGACGACACCATTCTGTATACATCTGGCCCTTCTTTGGACACTGTGTTAACTAACCTCCAGATGAGCTTCAATGCCATACAACACTCATTCCGTGGCCTCCAACGGCTTTTAAATGCRAGTAAAACTAAATGCATGCTCTTCAACCGATTGTTGCCGGCACCTGCCCGCCCAACTAGCATCACTACTCTGGACGGTTCTGACTTAGAATATGTGTACAAATACAAATACCTAGGTGTCTGGTTAGACTGTAAACTCTCCTTCCAGACTCACACTAAGCATCTCCAATCCAAAATGAAATATAGAATRGGCTTCCTATTTCGCAACAAAGCKTCCTTCACTCATGCTGCCAAACATACCCTCGTAAAACTGACTATCCAACCGATCCTTGACTTCGGCGATGTCATTTACAAAATAGCCTCCAACACTCTACTCAACAAACTGGATGTAGTCTATCACAGTGCCATCCGTTTTGTCACCAAAGCCCCACATACTACCCACCACTGCGACCTGTATGCTCTTGTTGGCTGGCCCTCGCTACATATTCGTCGGAAAATCCACTGGCTCCAGGTCATCTATAAGTCTTTGCTAGGTAAAGCCCCACCTTAGCTCACTGGTCACCAAAGCAACACCCACCCATAGCACGGGCTCCAGCAGGTATATTTCACTGGTCATCCCCAAAGCCAACACTTCCTTTTGCCACCTTGCCTTCCAGTTCTATGCTGCCAATGACTGGAACGAATTGCAAAAATCACTGAAGCTGGAGTCTTATATCTCCCTATCTAACTTTAAGCATCAGCTGTCAGAGCAGCTTACCAATCACTGAACCTGTACACAGCCAATCTGTAAATAGCACACCCAACTACCTCATCCCCATATTGGTATTTATCTTCTTGCTCTTTTGCACCTCAGTATCTCTACTTGCACATCATCATCTGCACATCTATCACTCCAGTGTTAATGCTAAATTGTAATTATTTCACCTCTATGGCCTATTTATTGCCTTACCTCCCTACTCTTCTACATTTTCACACACTGTACATAGATTTTTCTATTGTGTTATTGACTGTACGATTGTTTATGTGTAACTCTGTGTTATTGTTTTTGTCGCACTGCTTTGCTTTATCTTGGCCAGGTCGCAGATGTAAATGAGAACTTGTTCTCAACTGGCCTACCTGGWTAAATAAAGGTGAAATAAAATAAATAATAACCTCCACCAATCAGGCCTTTATGGTAGAGTGGCCAGACGGAAGCCGCTCCTTAGTAAAAGTGACACTCCACTTGGAGTTTGCCAAATAGCAAATAAAGGACTCTCAGACCATGAGAAACAAGATTCTCTGGTCTGATGAAACCAAGATTGAACTCTTTGGCCTGAATGCCAAGCGTCATGTCTTGAGGAAACCTGGCAACATCCCTACAGTGAAGCGTGGTGGTGACAGCATCATGCTGTGAGGATGTTTTCAGTGGCAGGGACTTTGAGACTATTCAGGATCGAGAGAAAGATTAATGGAGCAAAGTACAGAGAGATCCTTGATGACATCCTGCTCCAGAGCACTCAGGACCTCAGACTGGGGCGAAGGTTCACCTTCCAACAGGACAACGACCCTAAGCACACAGCCAAGACAAAGCAGGAGTGACTTCGGGACAAGTCTCTGAATGTCCTTGAGTGGCCCAGCCAGAGCCCAGACTTGAACACGGTCGAACATCTCTCTGAGAGAGAGAGAGACCTGAAAATAAAAATAGCTGTGCAGCSATGCTCCCCATCCAACCTGACAGTGCTTGAGAGGATTTGCAGAGAAGAATGGGAGAAACTCCCCAAATACAGGTGTGCCAAATGTGTTGCGTCATACCCAAGAAGACTCGAAGCTCTAACCGCTGCCAAAGGTGTTTCAACAAAGTACTGAGTAAAATGTCTGAATACTTATGCAAATGTGATATTTAAATGTTTTATTGTGTATATATTAACTCACATCATTTAATTTAGAAGTAMGCATTAACCACTTTGATGTTTGTAAGTAATCTAAGAAATGTCGATTTTTGAGTGTATTTAATTTAAGTGCACAGGTACTGTTTGGTTAGCAGTGTTTGTGTAGCACATGATATGTAGTTTGCAAAACAAATGGCCACTGGATTGATGCAYATAATCATAACATAATTCTGCCAGTAAATCTAGAAAAATCCAAGTAGGCAAAAAAACGTTGAAAATGATCTAAAATACCTTTTTTTCCAGATGTTGAAATCAGGTTAATTTTCGGYCTCTGAATAAAAGTTGAAAATACGTTTTTTATAGATGTCTGTTTTTGGACCAAATCAAGGCCAGTRCAGACTGAACCAAATCTGAACCAAACAAAGACGTCTATGCCTAAGCATCTGCCTCGGATTCCAAAGGTTGCAAATTCTAATCCAACCATTGAAAGTTGTTTTTAGATTTTTGTTTTAAACCTATGCCAAACCTTAACCCTTACCTAAACCATTCGGAGTTAATACTTAACCTTAARATTTCAGAGTTAACGACTAAACTTATCCCGAACCTTAAGAATTCTGAGTTAATGCCTAAATGTAACCTTAAACACATCACAATGTGACGTTTGAGATACATGGTTTAATGTTTAATTCGGACCTGAGACTGTGAGAGCTAGTTGTGTAAAACAGGCCGTTGCATTGGCTTTATTAGTCCTGATTGCTGTGACTAATCAATTTGTCTATTTAAGCTCTGAATATCAGCTACCCAACGTTATGAGGAGTTARCCTGAGCCTATTTGCAATGGGAATCAATGTGTTAACACAGTGGGAAATGCAGAAGTATTTTTTATTTCGTTATGACCAGCTCGTCAAAAAATAGACTGATACACTCTTGAAACCACTGATCTTGACAGTTTAGCACAAGGGGTAAAACTCATGGACAGCAGTTGTGAGAAGCCTCCATTCGATATTGTCAATTTTACTTTGACCTGTGCTGTTTTTAGGACATTATGTTAATTAAGATGTCAGAGCATTTTATATTTGATTGGGCGCCATTGAGTTTAGGCTATTTGATTGGAGAAACGTGCATGATGTAAAAAGTGTCCTGAWTACATTGTCATTCATTTTATCTCCAGCCTGTAGGCTACAGAAAATACCATATACTTCTAGCATAGGGTATATCTGCTACATGATTTATGTTATAATATTTTTTGATGGAATATTGGTGGAGCGCCGCAGTGATGAGTCTCTCCAGTTSTCTGGAGAACTGTGCTGGGAATGGACAAGCAAAATATMTTGCACCCCTGCCTTTGAGCGCTCAKCTAAAAAGCCCATATGCCACTGGTTGAGAGATATTGTCATTGTTTCAGGCAGAATTCTGTGAGGTTTTATGTGTTGTTGGAGGTGCYTCTTGGTCAGTTACGCTTGGAAATGCGGCCCTAGTCAATTTGCCTAATCCTGCCTAATGTCCGGGCCAACCCTGGATATTTCCATCTTTGTCTACGAAACCGCTCGCGTGTGAGGTGCGCATTTTAGAACGGTGTATTCCTGCAAATTGTATTTTGGAACATTCGCACGTACCACCACGAGCACATTGCTGCCCTAAAACTTGAATAAATAATTGTTTATCAAAATGTTAAGTTATACATTCTTATCTGTTCCAAATGCCTTATTAATAATGGTGTATATGCTGTATACCTCCACTACACGACTTTGATGCGCATGGTGGGGWTTAAGACGTGAGTATATTCAATGCCCACTGAAAAATAAGTGGGTATAAAGTGTGTACCTGCGTATACCCTCCACTACACCACTGGCCCCATCTAAAAGAYAAAGGGAAAGGGGGATACCTAGTCAGTTGTARAACTGAATGCCTTTAACTGAAATGTGTCTTCCGCATTTAATCTAAGACCCTACTTCTGAGTKTCTCTTTCAAGCCGTGGCTCAGAAMAAATTTGTGTTTAATCCTGACATTTGATTAAGGATTAGTTAAAGAGCCAGATTATTTGTTTGATGTCCTTGCATGGCCSGATCCGCCCATGCCTCCATGCCCTCAGTGACTGTGGGATGTTGTCTGTGACTCCAGCGGAGTATTCTGCTCGGGCTAATTTGTCCCCATGRCATTCGTGATCCCATTACAACATATTGCATTTGTACGTTTTTGTTAGATGTGGTATGATTTCAAAGAGGAGGGCTGTTGAAAATTSATACAGCAGCTATGTGCAATTTAGATATTCAACAAAGATAATCTCTTCCGGCAGGTGGCCAAACAAACTGTAGAAGTTTAGAGGCACTTTAATAATATTTTTAAGACCACAAAAGAGTTAGGCTAACTATAGTATATTTMAATTTGAATTTGTTTTCAAGAAATATAATGTGTTTTTTCTTATTTTTCTTATTTGTATTTTATGTGTATTTTTAAGTGTTCATACTCAGACCATGTCTAGGTTTAGTAGGCTACTTTCCGGAAGAGTGTAAAAACACATCCAGCCCGCAAAGATAGCAGTGTCATGATTGATGTAACCTCGTCCCCAGGCTCGAATTAATGACCCATAGACCAACACATAGACAGAGAGAGACCCGGCTGGTGGGCGAGATTATGATAGATGTGACAGAGACAGAGAGAAAGTTCGTCGTGCGCAGTTAGATGTGAGGTACTAACTTCCTCGTATACAACTAGAACGCACCCTTCAGCTCTATCTATCTGAACTATAATCCCGGGATGGAAGAGCCGACATAAAAGAAAAAGGAGCGCTTTCTAAAGAATACAAATAATTCAGCGTTGAGGACCAAATAGCAGAACATACGTGGAATATACAGCTGGTTGGAACGAGGTAACTCCCTCTAATTTGTTATTCTAGACGGCTAACCTATACCTATACTACAAGGGGAACATGTATACTCACTGATATTCATACCATAGGCAATAAGCATTTCTTAAAGAATAAAAGCAGATGACGAACAGATGGATGTTGTCTTATTAAAGCATTTCCCATCTGGGTCATTCATTAAAGGGTTATTACTGTGTTATAGGCTAATGTAGGCCTAGGTATTGCAGAAGTGTATGCTAATGCTTTACATATATATGTAAACTCAAKAACATCTCACGGTTTTYCCAATTTGACTTCAAATTCTGACATTTATCCATGTTTCTCCAAACGTCAAATTTCGAAGTTGCTCCAAATGTTACATTTCGAAGTGTTTTTAACACCCTGGGTTGCCTCCTGCTCAGCATCATTCCATTTCTCTAAGCTTCACATTCGAAGTTAACCGTATCAGTCACGAGATTCCATCAGAAATCGTTTTTTCATTTATCTAACTTTCATTTACCTGCATGTCCAGCCCTTATATTTAGCCTCACAATGAAGTGTTTTACCATTTTATTTTCAACACAACATTGGGCTACAAGGAGAACACAAAACAATTTGCAGTTGCATTCATGAGTTTTATTGACAAATGTCAATTCAAAAATAAGGTCTGCCAAAGCAAAAAGCTGATAAAATGAAAGTATATGAATGCTGTAAGTACAGAAATTGTTTGCTCATTGGGAAATTAATATACAACTAGTAAGCAACTGTGTGGTGTTTGGAGTTTGCGACAGCAACTATGTGAGTTTATTACAGTATTATAGACACTATAGACACAGACTTCTAGATTATACTATTGGTTTGTGAGACAAGGGCGGATCCCGAATCCACCCGGGCATGGTCTTTTATATCGAAATGTCTYTAGAGTCTGAATGGTTTAAGCTACAGCTATCTATGAAAAGCTGKGACTCTCACGAACACGCACATGTAACCTGTTTTGCTCTACGTCGCTCACAAGCTATACAGGAGTCGTTAGGAAAGTATTGAGATCCCTTCACTTTTTTTCAAATTTTGTTACGTTACAGCCTTATTCTAAAATGTACTGAATAAATAAAGAATCCTCAGCAATCTACACACAATACCCCCTAATGACAAAGCGAAAACKGGTTTTAAGAAATTTTTGCAAATGTATTAAACATTTWAAACAGAAATACCTTACTTACATAAGTATTCAGACCCTTTGCGATGAGACGTGAAATTGAGCTCAGGTGTATCCTGTTTCCATTGATCATCCTTGAGATGTTTCCACGAGTTGATTGAAGTKCACCTGTGGTAAATTCAATTGATTGGACATGATTTGGAAAGGCACACACCTGTCTACATAAGGTCCCACAGTTCACAGTGCATGTCAGAGCAAAAACCAAGCTATGAGGTCCAAGGAATTGTCCTTAGAGCGCCGACAAAGGTTTGTGTTGAGGCACAGATCTGGAGAAGGGTACCAAAAAATGCCTACAGCAGTGGTTCCCAAACTTTCTATAGTCCCGTACCCCTCCAAACATTCAACCTCCCGCTGCGTACCCCCTCTAGCACCAGGGTCAGCACACTCTCAAATGTTGTTTTCTGCCATCATTGTAAGCCTGCCACACACACACACTATAAGATACATTTATTAAATATAAGAATGAGTGCGGGTTTTTGTCACAACCCAGCTCGTGGGAAGTGACAAAGAGCTCTTATAGGACCAGGGCACAAATAATAATATTATAATAATAAATAWTTTTGCTCTTTATTTAGCCATCTTACATATAACATCTTATTTGTTCATCAAAAATGGTGAATAACTCACCACAGGTTAATGAGAAGTGTGTGCTTGAAAGGATGCACATAACTCTGCAATGCTGGGTTATATTGGAGAGAGTCTCAGTCTTAAATAATTTTCCTCACACAGTCTGTGCCTGTATTTAGTTTTCATGCTAGTGAGGGCRGAGAATCCACATAGGTACGTGGTTGCAAAGGGCGTCAGTGTCTTAATAGCGCCATTTGCCAAGGCAGGATACTCTGAGTGCAGCCCCATCCAGAAATCTGGCAGTAGCTTCTGATTAAATTAAATTTTCACAGAACCGCTTGTTGCAATTTCAATGAGGCTCTCTTGCTCAGATATCGGTAAGTGGACTGGAGACAGGGCATGAAAGGGATAACGAATCCAGTTGTTTGTGTTATCCGTTTTGTGAAAGTACCTGCGTAATTGCGCACCCAGCTCACRCTGGTGCTTCGCTATGTCACAATTGACATTGTCCGTAAACTTGAGTTAATTTGCACACAAGAAATCATACAATGATGGAAAGACCTGTGTGTTGTCCTTGTTAATGCAGACAGAGAAGAGCTCCAACTTCTTAATCATAGCCTCAATTTTGTCCTGCACATTGAATATAGTTGCGGAGAGTCCCTGTAATCCTAGATTCAGATCATTCAGGCAAGAAAAAACATCACCCAGATAGGCCAGTCGTGTGAGAAACTCGTCATCATGCGAGCGGTCAGACAAGTGAAAATGATGGTCAATAAAGAAAACTTTAATCTCGCCTCTCAATTTAAAAAAAGGTGTCAATACTTTTTCCCTTGATAACCAGCGCACTTCTGTATGTTGTAAAAGCGTTACATGGTCGCTGCCCATATCATTGCATAATGCAGAAAATACACAAGAGTTCAGGGGCCTTGCTTTAACAAAGTTAACCATTGTCCAAAACGTCTTTCAAGCTGTCAGGCATTCGGTGGAGGCTGCAGTGTACCCAAGTGGCGTCGGGAGCAACAGCTTGCACTCGCGTTACCACTCCACTATGTCTCCCTGCCATGGCTTTTGCGCCATCAGTACAGATACCAACACATCTTGACCACCAAAGTCCATTTGACGTCACAAAGGTGTCCAGCACTTAAAAAATATCCTCTCCTGTTGTCCTGGTTTCCAGTGGTTTGCAGAAGAGGATGTCTTCCTTAATTGACCCCCCATAACGTAACAGACATGTACCAGGAGCTGTGACAGGCCCGCCACGTCTGTTGACTCATCCAGCTGTAACGCATATAATTCACAAGCTTGTATGCATAGCAGTAATTGTTTCAAAACATCTCCTGCCATGTCACTAATGCGTCGTGAAACAGTGTTGTTTGCTGAAGGCATTGTCTGTATATATTTTTTTGCATTTTCCCCCAGCATTGTCCCAGCCATGGCAGCAGGAAGTATTAAGTCCTCCACAATAGTGTGGGGCTTGCCTGTCCTAGCCACTCGGTAGCTCACCATACAAGACGCTTCTAGACCCTTCTTATTTTAAAGGAACCTATTGGTTTGATACATGTCTTACTACTCGAAAGTCGTCTTAATTCTCGCTCAAAAAACTCCTGTGGCTTATTTTTCAAATCGGCATGTTTCYTTTCTAAATGTCTGCGCAAGAGTGAAGGTTTCATCGAGTTGTGAGATAGTACTTTTGCACATATAACACACTGTGGCTGAGGAAAGGCACTACTCCCAATATAAGTGAACCCCAAATCAATGTAGTTCATCATATTTGCGCCTCTT